>NC_052617.1:42506066-42780619 GCF_016545825.1 Eucalyptus grandis | reverse complement strand
ATATCCATAAGTTACCTTCTTGAACATAATTTTGTGAGATTAAGTCCCTTCTCATCTTACTCGATTCTTTTGAAATTCCACTATATAGAGAAGTTGGATTCAAGAAAGTTGGAGGAAGCATTGGCCGTCACCATCTTCATTCAAAAGTTGCTCAGATCCACTATACACAGCGTTATCGATGAAGAGAGGTGAGTGCCTCTGTTTTGCGAACTCTCAACATCTCTCTGAAGGCTAAATATCTCAACATTTACGAGTAAGAAATGATATGGAGTTCTGTTATCAAGCGGCTTCCTTGATTTTCTGCACTGCCTCTGGCTCATCTAAAAGCTGTACTCCTGGAAATGGAGCCTGTCAGTTTATTGGTGATTGATGAGGTGCTGCGCAGCTGAAAGAATGTGAGTCAATGATTCCGTTAACTTCCAGGTGTCAGGCACGCAATTTTAGTTGGAGATGAATGTCAGTTGCCTGCTATGGTTGTTAGCAAGGTATGTCAATGCTGAATGTTTGTCTAGGGACGTGCACATGCATCCGTAAACAAGAATCATCTTATACTTATTTGACCTTCTAAGTTTTGAATGTTTTTACTTCTATAGCTATCTAGCAACGCTGGCTTTGGAAGGAGTCTATTCCGAAAGGCTGAGTTCTCTGGGTCATCCTAGACACCTCCTGGATGTCCAGGTACAGAATGCATCCCGCGATAAGTCGATTTCCATAAAGACCTTCTACAAAAACCAAATTCTGGATGGCCGAATGTTACTGGCAAAATTACAGAAAATGTCATTTGCAGGGGCCAGTGTTTGGCCCGTACTCCTTCATAGATATTCCTAATGGAAAAGAAAAAATTTGGGGATGGTGGACAAAGCCCTAGAAATGATGTTGGGTAGAAGTCGTGTTGATGATTTTGAGGAATCTATTCGAAGGTATGCCATGAGAGATTTTCGCCAGTTTATATTGTTTCCTGCCAAACAGTATACATTAATTCAAATAACGACTATATATTTGCACATGTTTGGTTATATATGTGGATGCACCTTTTGCCATACTATCTATAGCATGACCAGTTGACTGCAGAAGCTGCAAGAAAAGAATTTCTGTTCCATCTTATCATGGAGTCCATTTAGTTTCTTGGATGTTTAGAGAGATTTGCATAGCTTTAAATGCTTTTTTGACACTGGAGATGATGTGCTTTCTTGTCATTTAGGTCATTAACAGCCTTACAGGACACATAAGACAGTAATTGGAGGCCTACATAACACTTTAAAGTTAGTGTGGTATTAACTTCCCCTCATCTAATTATGTCGTCTTGGTTTTTCTGCAGCATGCAAATCTTCAGGCGAAAATCTAAGTGTTGGTGTGATATCCCCATATGGAGCTCAGGTTGCTGCAATACAACAGAAAATTAAAATTTTTTATGAAAACATCAAAGGCTTTGCAGTGAAAGTGAGGTCAGTGGATGGGTTCCAAGGGGGCGAAGAGGACGTCATAATAGTATCCACTGTGAGATCAAACCCTCACGGATCCATCGGGTTCGTTTCTGATGCTAAGAGAACCAGTGTCATTCTCACCAGGGCAAGGTAGACTCTGCTTTTCCTGCTGAATCCGGGCAATTTGAATTTAGCCATATTTTATACTACTTACAATATCTGCTTTTTGCTGCCCTCTATGTAGATACTCTCTTTGGATTTTGGGAGATGGGAGGACGCTGACGAGAAGTGAATCTGTATGGAAAGCTTTGGTTGATGATGCTAAGACCCGTGGGTGTTCCTTCAGCATTGATGATGTTAAAGCCATTTTGGATGGGAATAGTAATCAGCTTGATGATCCTGTCGATGGAAGTAGTGTACTGATTAGAAATGAGAGGTGGAGGGCAAATTGCTTTCACGATGCCAAGAGCCGAGAATGTTCCTCCAGTAGTGATGAAGTTAAAGACATTTTGGATGGGAAGAAAGAGGATATCCGGCTTGATGATCCACTCGATGGCAACAGTGTCCTATTTAAAAACGCTCGGTGGAGGGTAAACAACTTCGCTTGAATGGTTTTCTTTAATTCATTGTTTGAAGATGTTCATTTTGCAGAATCAATGACAATACAGTCAATCATTTGTCTCTGTAGGTTTTCTTCAGTGACAACTTCGTGGAGTCTTTCAGCTGACATTGCTTAGGACCAAGATGTCAATAATGAACCTCATATCGAAACTTGCAGGTGGCTGGAGACCAGTGAAGAGCAATGGGGTCTTAAGCCTGAAAAGCTGTTCTCACATGGTGAAGCAGTTCGAGGTCGAAGGTCTCTACGTGCTGTGCACCGTCGATATACTGAAAGAACCCCAAAGCCTGGAGATTCGGGAACCAAGATACATCCAAATCTTGAAGATTTGGGATGTATTGCCCTTAAGGGATGCGATGAAACTGGTTGAATGTCTCATTATCGAGTTCAAAGTGTATGCCGACGATTTCATTAGTTGCTGCAATGAGGAATGTCTTGAGGGGTAAGTCTCATCTTGTCTTTCCTTTACTTGAGGTTGAAGACTTATCAATGGTCTATATTCATTTGCGCACAAATCTCCCGTCATATAGGGATCAGGTAGTTCCAAAGACATGGGATTCTTCTTGGGGTACTGCTCATTTCTGCAGTTCGGATCAAGTTCAAGCAGGGAGTGGTTCCGGCGCCGGTATTTCGAATCTGGAAGCGAGCGAGCCTGCTTTCGATGAGATTCTACTCCTCGTCATCACATGTGGTCAGGCACATGTTTCCGGAGGACCAAGATAGCGAAGCGAATCTCGCATCTGAAGCAACCGAGCCTGATCAAGAGATGAGTTCCCGCTTCATTGGGCTTCGTATTTGAGTAATCCATATTGCTCCTTCTTGACAAAGATCTTTTGACAGAAGCAGGGGAAAATCCTACTTCTTTTCAAGGAATTTTTCATTCGGGTCGAAATTTCTGTGCCCGTGCCGGGTATTTTGGAGAAGGCGGGGACCTTTTTAATTATTTATCTTCTTTCTAATTTTATGTCTAGATATATTTGGTTGAATTAATGGCACAGAATTTTCGGTTCAGGTGTCATAGCTACGAAGTGAAAATTCACCTACAGATATTTGGGTGTTGAATTTTGCTTTTGCGTGATATATATATATATATATATATATATATATATATATATATATATATATATATGGAGGTTGGGATGAAGTGGTCAATGAGATTGTAAATTCAAAGACAACTTTACACAACATATAGCCTTGATCCTCACTATTAAAATTTGAGTTCTGCGCTTACTAAAATGAATGGTAGGCTTGAAAATTTTTCACGATTTTTCTTTTTCATAGGGCTTTCGAGATGATTCTTGCAATTTTCATGATTTAGATTTCAATTTCTTGCAGTTTTCTTGTTGAGGAATTACCACGAGGAAAACAATATTTCGATGATCTTATTTAGCTTTTTAAAGGGTAACCCAGGAGCAAAAGGCAATGGAAAGACCTAGCAAGGCAGCTACAATTCCAAAGATGTAAAGAAACAATGATGTTCGAATATCATTATCATTGACTACCGGTAAGAAAAAGACACCGCATAACACCGATATGCTAATGAACCAGAATGTACCAAAAGATCGTGAGCTTATTGATAGTATTCATGAGCGTTGGCGCTCAATCTGAGTGGCAAGGCAACCATTCACTGCTTGCGAAACATAACACAACAAAACCAATTTACCGAAGGTTGCTGACATGGTGATCTAATTGTTCCCGGATGTCCTATGTGACACAGTCACATTGGCTTCAGCGAAAATTGTCTAGAATGATTATATTGAAATTTTGCGTAAAGATTTTAGGACTAAATCGACAACATTAGAATATTTTGGACTGAAGCGGAATCCGATCGATTGATTTAAGACTGATTTGGAAAATTTTCTTCTAAAAGCTCGGCATATAAAGTTTGGGCGAAATCGGATAAGAAAGTGAGCTGGAATATGAGACTCGAGACTTTTCAAGAGCCATCATCTTCCTTTCCCACCCTCTTACTTGACTTAAGGTTTTAAATAATCATTATTTCATTTTAAAGGATGGATGTTTAACTCAGAGGGTTCCCCTATACTGAACGTATCGGAGGTGCAGAGTGGAAGAAACTTCATTCTCTTTTGAGTTAGCCTGTCATTTCTCCAAACAGTCAAAAGCTGCTTCCTCCGCATCGATCACAATAGAATTCAATAATGCAGTAATATTACCAAGATTCAGTGACAGACCCTGTTCATACATTAGACCATCCTTTGTGCTCAATGTTTGTGCAGGTTGTACAGGGATGCAACATAATCAATAACTTTCAACATAATCAATAAATTTCACGGTTTCTGACTGTTTTACTTAGGTTATTAGAGTGTTAATTTTTAAAGATGTGTTTGTTTGCAGGCTGAGAAAGATTGCAATCTCTGTAGTACTCAAATTCATGGCTCTGGACATGAGAGTCTCGACAACAACTTGTCTGGTGGTCTGAATGAATGCCAGAAAAAAGCAGTTCTTGCTTGTCTTGATACCGTCTAGCGTCAACACAGGTCGGCTGTAGAAATGATACATGGTCCTCCAGGGACAGGGAAGACCAAAACTGCTGTGGCGCTGCTCTTTACTCTCTTGGAAAGGAAACGCAGAACCATTGTTTGTGCTCCATCAAATGTTGCCATCAAGGAATTGGCATCTCGTGTTTTGCAGCTGGTGAAAGAATCGGTTTGCACAAACTCTAGTGGGGAAAGCTTGCTCTGTTACTCAGGAGACATGCTTTGTTTTGGGAACAAGGGCGGATGAAAGAAGATTCAAATATTGAGGAAATATACTTGAATCATCATGTTGATTGTATTGCAGGAGTGCTTTTCTGTACTCACCGGTTGGCAGCATTGTGTGACTTCCGTGATCGATTCTCTCAATGACTGTTGAGAATGAAGGCAATATTTTATGGGAGCTTAATGGTACCGAGGTTGGAAGCAAATGTAGAAGCAGCAAAAATGAATCCAAACCTGAATTTAAATCATTTATGGATTTCTTCAAGCATAGATTCATGTCAAGTGCAGAGGCTCTCCTAAAGATGTTTCTCTATCTTATGCACCTATATATCCATAACTTACCTTCTTGAACATAATTTCCATGAGATTAAGTCCTTTCTCATCTTTACTTGATTCTTTTGAAATTCCACTATATAGAGATAAGTTGGATTCAAGAAAGTTGGAGGAAGCATTTTTGTCGTCACCATCTTCATTCAAAAGTTGCTCAGATCCACTATACAAATAAATGTGACTTAATTATTTAGTCAACGACAAAATGCTTCAAAACTGGCTTCAAAACTTGACAAATTGCAGCAATTTAAGGAGTCTGATGTAAAATACGACCTTTCAGGAGAAAAACGGAACTTTTTACAAAACTGATGATTGTTGTCATCGAGAACTTCAATTTTTATTTTTTTTAATGAAAACATAATAAAAAAATATCAAGATTATACCAACATTATATATAATACATACCAACATTATATATAAAACAAAGCCCCTGCATTAAGGACTGCATAAAGCCTTTTGCGTGAAAACTCATAGTAGAAAGAAGCCTTTCACTGGAAAAAGTTCTTCAAGAAAGGCCCATATACTATCCAATTGCTGTGGAAACAGAATGCGACTAAAATTTTTTGTCAAAAATGATATGCTTCAAAACGTGAAAAGTTGAGAAGTCGTGTAAAATATTACCTTTCAAAGAAAAATTGCACCTTTTACATATAGAAAGAGCAGTCACCAAGATCTTCAATTCTTTATTGAGAAAATGCACAAAAAAAAAAAAAAAAAAACGCTAAGTTTACTTGAAAGGTACTTTACAAATTGGCTTTTGAACAAAATACAAAAACTATATATCAAAACGAAGTCATCGGCACTGAAGAATGCATAAAAAGTCTCTGGGTAAAAACTCATTGTAGAAATAAGCCTTTTAGTGGAAAAAGTTCTTTCAAGAAAGGCCATACACTATTTAATTTGCCCTGGAAAAAGAATGTGAAGAAGAAAGAACCACTTAGTCAAAATGAAATGCTTAAAATGAGTAAAGATGAAAGTTGTTTGAAATAAGTCTCGTGTAGAATATGACCTTTAAAGAAAATTACTTTTTACCAAAATAATGAGTCTAGATCTTAAAATAGATGCCAAGTTTACTTGAAAGGGATTAAAAGGAAATAATTATTTTATAGTAAATAACAAACTTACATATCAAAACAAAGTCCTCTGCACAAATGATTGCATAAATAAAATAGCTCTTGGTGTGAAAACTCGTAGTTGAAAGAAGCCTTTGAGGGAAAAGCAGTTTCAACAAAAGCCATAAACTATGCAGATTGGCCCCAAAATAGAAGGTAAGGAAAAAAAAGAAAAAACCATTTAGTCACAACTGATGCTTTGAAAGGTGAAAAGGTGCAATTACTTCGGAAGAAATCATGTGTGATCATTCAAAGAAAAAAACGGCACTTGCTACAAATATAATGAGTCTTTCACCAAAATCTTTTTGGTTGAGAAACTTAAAAATGATGCCACGATTACTTGAAGGGATTTATAATAATTGGCTTTTGAACAAATTACAGAAATTACAAATCAAAACAAAATCCTCTGCACTTTTTTGGGTGGGGGGGAGGTCGAAATCCTCTGCACTTAGGACTGCATAAGGGCTTTGGGGTGAAAGCTCATAGTAGAAAGAACCCTCCTTTCAGTGGAAAAACTTGTGTCAACAAAAGCCATATACTATTTAAATGCCCTGGAAGACTAATGTGAGTGAAAAAAATATATTTAATAAAACGAAATGCTTCAAAATATGACAAATTGCAGTTATTAGAGAAGTGGTATGATGTAAACTGTGACCTTTTGGTAGAAAACTTAACTTTTTTCCAAACTGATGACTATTGTCACCGAGAACTTCAAATTTCTGATGAGAACGTGAAAAAAGATTTCAAGATTACTTAAAAGGTAATTATAAAAATAAAAAAATAAAAAAAAATGAAAAAAGCCTTTTGAGCAACACCAACATTATATATCAAACAAAGCCCGGCACTAAGCTCTGCATAAAATCTTTTATGTGAAAATTTATAGCAGAAAGAAGCCTTTTCAGTAGAAGAAGCGGTTTCAAGGAAGGCCATATACTATTCAATTGCCGAGGAAATAGAATGCGAGGAAATTGAAAGAAGCCTTTTAGTCAACGACAAATGCTTCAAAACTTGACAAAGTGCAGCCATTTGAGAAGGAGTCCGATATAAAATATGACCTTCCAGGAGAAAAACGGAACATTTTACCAAACTGATGTTGTCACCGAGAGCTTCAATTTTTAATGAGAAACGTAAGAAACAGATATCAGGATTACTTAAAAGGTATTTATAGAAAATGCCTTTTGAATAACATACTAACATTATATATCAAACAAAGCCCTGCACCAAGGACTGCATGAAGTCTTTTTTGTGTGAAGACTAACAGTAGAAAGAAGCCTTTCAATGAAAAACCTTCAAGAAAGGCCATATCCTATCAATTGCCGTGGAAATAGAATGTGATGGAAGAAATTTTATTAAAAATGATATGCTTCAAAACGTGAAAAGTTGGGAAGTCTTGTGTAAAATATGACCTTTCAAAGAAAAATGGCACCTTTTACTATAGAAAGAGCTGTCACCAAGATCTTCAATTCTTTATTGAGAAACGGAACAAAAAGATGCTGAGTTTACTTGAAAGGTACTTTACAAATTGGCTTTTGAACAAAATACAGAAACTAAATATCAAAACAAAGTCATCAGCACTGAAGAATGCATAAAAAGTCTCTGGGTAAAAACTCATTGTAGAAAGAAGCCTTTTAGTGGAAAATTTTTGTTTCAGGAAAGGCCGTGCACTATTTAATTTGCCCTGGACAAAGAATGTGAGGAAAAAAGATCACTTAGTAAAAAATGAAACGCTTAAAATGAGAAAAGATGAGAGTTGTTTGTAATGAGTCTCGTGTAAATGTGACCTTTTAAAGAAAATTACTTTTTACCAAAATAATGAGTCTGAGATCTTAAAAAAGATGCCAAGATTACTGGAAAGGGATTAATAAAAATTTTATTTTGCAGTCAATAACAAACTTACATATCAAAACAAAGTCTTCTGCATAGATGATTGCATAAATAGCCCTTGGTGTGAAAACTCGTATTTAAAAGAAGCCTTTGAGGGAAAAAGCAGTTCCAACAAAAGCAATAAACCATTCGGGTTGACCCCAAAATAGAATGTAAAGGGCAAAAAAAAAAAAAATAGTCAAAACTGATGCTTTGAAAGGTGAAAAGGTGCAATTACTTTGGAAGAAGTCTTGTGTGATCTTTCTAAGAAAAATGGCACTTGCTACAAATATAATGAGTCTTATTACTGAAATCTTCAATTTTTTATTGAGAAACTTAAAAAAAGGTGCCGCAATTACTTGAAAGGGATTTATAATAATTGGCTTATGAACAAAATACAAAAATTATATATCAAAACAAACTCCGCTGCAATTAGGATTGCATAAAAAGTCTTTGGGGTGAAAGCTCATAGTAGAAAGAACCCTTTCAGTGGAAAAACTTGTGTCAAGAAAAGCCATATACTATTTAAATGCCCTGGAAAACTAATGTGAGTGAAAAATTTAATCAAAAACGAAATGCTTCAAAAAGTGACAAATTGCAGTTATTTGAGAAGGAGTCTGATGTAAATCCAAAACTGATGACTATTGTCACCAAGGACTTCAAATTTTTAATGAGAAACATGAAAATAGATTTCAAGATTACTTGAGAGGTAATTATAAAAAATGCCTTTTGAACAACACCAACATTATATATCAAAGAAAAGCCATACACTATTTAAATGCCCTGGAAAACGAATGTGAGCGAAGAAAAAACAATGAAAGCAAAAACGAAGTGCTTCAAAATGTGACAAATTGCAATTATTTGAGAATAAGTCTGATGTAAATATGACCTTTCAGTAGAAAAACGATTTAACTTTTTCCAAAACTGATTACTATTGTCCCCGAGAACTTCAAATTGTTTAATGAGAAACGCGAAAATAGATTTCATAGTTACTTGAAAGGTAATTTAAAAAAATGGCCTTTTGAACAACACCAACATTATGTATCAAACAAAGCCCTGTGCTAAGGACTGCATAAAGTCTTTTGGGTGAAAACTCATAGCAGAAAGAAGCCTTTCATTAGAAGAAGTGGTTTCAAGGAAGGCCATATACTATTCAATTGCCGTGGAAATAGAATGCAAGGAAATTCTTTTTGTCAAATATGAAATTCTTCAAATGTGAAAAATTGAGAAGTCCCGTGTAAAAAATGACCTTTCAAAGAAAAATAGCACCTTTTACAAAAAGAAAGAGTTGTCACCAATATCTTCAATTATTTATTGAGAAACGTAACAAAAAGATGTGAAGGGATACTTTTTAAAAAATTGGCTTTTGAAAAAAATACAAAAACTATATATCTAAGCGAAGTTATCAGCATTGTAAAACGCATGAAAAGTCCTTGGGTGAAAGTAACAAGAAGCCTTTTTAGTGGAAAAAGTTGTTTCAAGAAAGGGCCATATACCGCTTAATTGGCCCTGAAAAGAGAATGTGAGGAAAAAAAAAGAACCATTTAGTCAAAAATGAAAGGTCTAAAACGAGATAAGATGGGAGTTATTATGGAATAAGTCTCGTATAAAGTATGACCTTTCATAGAAAGATGTCACTTTTACCAAAATAATGAGTCTTGATATGAAGATCTTAAAGATGCCAGCATTACCGAAAGGGATTGATAAAAATTTTACTTGTAGTAATATGGCAAAATTTAATATCAAAACAAAGTCCTCCCGCACCAATGATTGCATTAAAACCAATGAATATTGTCATCAAGAACTTCAATTTGTTTTATGAGAAATGTAAGAAAAAGATGTCAAGATTACTTGATAGGGATAAATGAAAATTGCTTTTTGAATTAAATACCCAAATACATCAAACAAAGTCCCTGTACAAACGACTGCATAATCTTTCGTGTGAAAACTCGTCGTGGAAAGAAGCCTTTCGGTGGAAAATGTTGTTTCAAGAAAAGCCATATACTATTCAATTGCTGTTGAAATAGAATGTGAGGGGGAAAAACATTTTGTCCAAAATGAAAGGCTTCAAAAGGTGAAAAGTTACAGTCTTGTGACCGAGATCTGCGTAACAAAAGATACCAAGCTCACTTGAAAGGTTTTAAAATATTGGCTTTTAAACAAGATACAAAATCTATATATCAAAACAAAGTAATCAGCACTGAAGAATCCATAAAAAGTCTTTTGGGAGAAAACTCGTAGTAGAAAGAAGCCTTTTTTTTTTTAACGGTAAAAGTCGTTTCAAGAAAGGTCACATAAAAATTAATTTTTAAACTACGACCTTTCAAGAAAAACGTCACTTTTTACAAAAATAATGAGGGTTGTCACCAAGATCTTGGACTTTATATGAAGAAACATAAGCAAAGATGCCAAGATTATTTGAATGGGATTAATAATTGCTTTTGTAGTAAATACCGACATTATATATCAAAACAAAGTCCTCCACACAAATGACTGCATTAGAAGGCTTTGGTATGAATATTCGTGTCACAAAAGAAGCCTTTCAGTGAAAAAGCTATCTCAACAACAGACTGTAAATAGAATGTAAGGAGAGACAAACTCAATTTAGTCAAAAAATAAAATGCTTCATCAGGTGAGTTATTTTGGAAGAAGTCTTGTGTGACCTTTCAAAGAAAATGCTTCTTACAAAATTAATGATTCTTGACAGTGTCAAATTCAAATTTTTATCCAGAAACTTAGCCAAAAAATGCCAATGTTGCTTGAAAGGGATTAAAAAAAAAAAATTGGCTCTGGAACAAAATACCAAAATTATATATCAAAACAAAGTCCTCTGTACTTAGGAATGCATAAAAAAATTTGAGGGTGAAAGCTCATAGTAGAAAGATGCCTTTGAGTAGAAAAGTTGTTCCAAGAAAACGCATATACTATTTTTTAATGCCCAGGAAAAAAACCATTTAGTTAAAAATATAATGCTTCAAAACATAAAAAGTTGCAGTCACTAGGGAGGAAGTCTAGTGTAATAGATGACCTTTCAAAGAAAATGGCTCTTCTTACAAATATAAGACTATTGTCACCAAGTGCTTCAATTTTTTAACAAAGAAACGTAAGAAAAAGATGTCAAGATTACTTAAAGGGATTTAAAAAATTGGCTTGCGAACAAAATACCAAAATCATATATCAAATAAAGTCCCCACACTCACGACTGCATAAAAAGTCTTTTCTGTGATAAATCATACTAGAAAGAAGCCTGTTAGAAGAAAAAGTTGTTTCAAGAAAAACCATATACTATTCAATTGCCCTGCAAATAGAAGGTGAAGAAGAAAAACCAAAGTCAAAAATGAAATGCTTCAAAAAGTGAAAGATTGCAGTTATTTTGAGGAAGTCTCATGTAAAATATTACCTTTCAAAGAAAAATGGCACTTATTACAAAAACAATGAGTCTTGTCCAATCTTTTATTGAAAAACTTAACAAAAAGAGATGCAAAGGCTTACTTGAAAGGGATTTATAAAAAATGTCTTTTGAACAAATACCAAAATTATATATCAAAACAAAGTCAGCGGCACTTAGGACTGCATAAAAAGTCTTTGCGGTGAAAACTCATAGAGAAAGAAGCCTCTCAGTGGAAAATTGTTGTTTCAAGAAAAGACATACTATTTAATTGCCCTGAAAATAGAATTTGAGGGGAAAAGACCATCTAATAAAAATGAAATGTTTGAAAACGTGCAAAATTGCAAATATTTGGGGAGAAGTTTGGTGTTGAATATGACCTTTCAAAGAAAAACTATATATATAAAAGAGTCCTTTCACAGTGATCTTCAATTTTTTTTTTTTTTTTTTTTTTTTTTTGAGAAACGTAACAAAAAAGATGCCAAGATTAATTGAAAGGTATGTTAAAAATGGCTTTTGAACTATATATATATATATATAAATGAACTTTGCACTGAGGATTGCATAAAAATTTTGGTGTTGAAAACTCATAGTAGACTCATAGTAGAAAAAAAGCCTTGTAGTGGGAAAAGCTAATTAAATAAAAGCCATTTACTATTTAATTTGACCTGGAAATAGAATTGTTAGGGAAAAATAACCATTAGTAAAAAATGAAGGCTTCAAATCGTGAAAGGTTGCAATTATTATGGAAAAGAGAAAACGTCTGGCGTAAAAATATGACCTTCAAAGTAAAACGGCACTTTTTTCAGAAACCATGTATTGTCGCCTGAGATCCTCAATTTTCATTGAGAAACGTAAACAAAAAAGATGCCAAGATTACTCGAAAGATATTTATAGAAATAATCTTTTGAAAAAATTACCAAAACTATATATCAGAACAAAGTCCTTTGCACTAACGGCTGCATATATATCTTCAATGTGAAAACTCGCAGTACAAAGAAGCAATTCAGTTGAAAGTGTTGTTTCAAGAAAAGCCATATACTGTTCAATTGACTTAAAAATGTTATGTGAGGAAAAGAAAAACCATCTAATCAAAATGAAATGCTAATGGCACTTTTACGAAAATTAAGAAATCTTGTCATATTGACATTATGGCCTTTTGACCCAAAAAGGATTCTTTTTTTTTCTTGGTGCACTCGTTAAACTGTCATTGTCGAAATAAATATCATTTCGTTTTTGAAAATTGAAAAAAAAAAAGAGAAAAAGAAAAACACAGAAGGTATAAGGAAAGAGTCAGAAGGATTGCAAAAGAAAGGAATCTTAGCAAAGCAGGGCAACGTCAAGAGGATTTAAATAACTTTAGTTTAGGCTGATATATTGACTGAAAAGAAAACTTGTCCATCCTCAAAGCGGAATTTTCAGAAAAGGCTTTGTTAGAAACCCAATTTCGAAGACTAATTCGAAAGCTACACAAGACAAACGTTAGTTCAAGAGACAGTTTTCAAGATAAACATCCAAGATGGCTGGGAAAAATTAAGAAAAAGTTGAATAGCAGATGGTTCGAGCACCTCTACAGGATTATACTTCGATCTTTTGGTCAAGAAAATTGGTAAAAAGCAGCAGAGTCGAGAGATTTTTTGCAAGACAATGCCAAGGCTTAAGGATATGTAACGCCAGAAACAGCACAATCGTAGTGCAGCACAACAAGACAAATTCAACAGAGCCTCCCCCACCCCAAATTTAAAAAAATAAAAAAAACCGAAACTCAACGAGATTACAGCTGCAGAAATCTAAACAGAGCAAGAACAGGACAATCAACGAGCACTAGCAACAAACAACTCTAATATTGCGTCATCGTCAAGGAAGAAAGAAAGAAACATTTACGAGCGATCGAGTTTCCAGAGACTCACAGAACGGAACCCACATGCCGCCGCCGCTCGGCCTTGCCTCGGCCGCACGCGGACCCAGATGCGGCTCCGTCCTCTTCGATCCTGCCGACTCTGGCACCGCCATCGCTGGCTCAACCGTGAGGGCTTCCCCGGAGAGAGAGAGAAAAAAGGAACGAGCAGCCGAGGAACAAAGAAGGGAAACACAGACGAAGAAGAAGAAGAAGAAGAGCGGAGGATGCAGAAGAGTGATGTCTCTGTTTTCGTTTGGCCTGACAGAGAGGACGAGCGGAGCGGGGAGGAGGGTTAGATCGGGTATTTCCCCTCAGTTTTCGTGTTCTTCCGAATTTAACCCTCATATAATAGGAAAGTCGAGCGCACGTCAGGGTTAAAAAGGTGAACTTCTTCAACGGCTATCTCCACGCTACTGTCGGTTGCAATAATCACACCGAAAATCGATGGGTTTCCGTTTCCCTTTTCCAAGCGAATGCGAATGCGAATTTACTGTACATGTACACTATGCACATTCCACAATATGCAACAATTTGTTGATGGTAACTTTCTATATATAATAATTAATTTTGTAGAAAAATAAAAGAAAGGACCATCGATTTGTTTTCTTGCTTGAAGAGTTCTAGTCTATGCGAGCAGAGCCTAAGTCTGGAAAGAATAATTTTTGTAAAAAAAAAAAAAAAAGTAGGATTTAATGCCTAACATACTCGAGGGACTACCGGTTCATCAATGAAAAGAAAAGGGTGAATTGGATCCGTTTCATGCACTTTAAACCGGTCCGGCGATGCAGTGGGCCTCCTCCACGAGTGGCCCTCACCCGAGGACTGTTGCCAGAGGGATGGCCCGAAAGGGTTCAAACGGGTCTTCAAATTGGGCCTTTTAGGAGATGGGCTTTTTAGCTTGAGTAGCTGGCCTACGTTCATCTAGGGGGCCCAGAGCTTTAATATAAAGTTGAGATGGAGATGTCATGGAGGAGATTCCACAACGGAAAAGGGGAAAATCATCACGTGGAGCGTATTATATGTACTGAAATGAATCTGAACGATGGAAATGCCGGGTTTTTTTTTTTTTTTGGTTATAAGACAAGAAAGCCAACTCAAGTAAACAAACCCTAAGCAAGTTAGTATATGAAATATCCATTATTCTCATGAACCCGATACCCACGAGCTAAAACCCAAGTGGGGGTGATCCCCCTACATGGCACGAACACTCCACGCAGCACGAGTGTAGGCCCAGCTGGTATTGCACTTTCCTCGAATCAAATTAGTTTGGTTCGGTAACCATATCTCATTCACGCCCAGCACTTCATTCCGCCAGAAATACATAAAAACATCCCCATTTCATCCATCCTTCGTTCTTCATTTATCCCTTATCCCTCCCGGCGATCTTCCCCAGGGTCCTTAAATGGCATTTTTTTTTTTCTCTCTCTCTTGTATGGCTGTAGAAAGCTAAAGAAACCTAGCAGTCCCGCAAAGGCACACCAGTCATAAAAGCCAAGTGCGCCTCCACCATTCTCACTTTCGGCTCAAGACAAGCAAAGCCTGTTTCTTAACTGGAAAGGGAAAGTGACTGTCTTTTAATCCCTTTTAACTTTGGAAAAATCAGAAAGAAAACCACTCCATCCCAACGGATCAAGGTTGCTCCGCAAAGCGGAGGCCCATCTTTAGATGACTTATGTGCATTCTACTTCTATTTAACAATTCAATAACCATAGGAACCTTTCATTAGGGAAAACAATGGAAGCAGAACAAAAACCCGAGCGAAGAAGATATCATTGTTGTTCCGCAGTATGGAAAGCACGAATAACTAAATTGCTTGGCTCGCATCGAAATAAACATCACGTGTTGGCTCAATAATGTCGCATTGGCACAATATTCAATAACATTGAGCTATGACATTCTTTCTTGCCGCCTTGATTATGCCATGAGAACTACAGATGAAATTTGATTGAGCTCGAATTCGAAGTCACAAGGAAAGACGCGTTCGGCTCCTGATATCGACTAATGTTTTGATGAGGCTGCGCAGCTCAAAGAATGAGAGTCAATGATTCCTTTACAACTTCGAGATGTTAGGCACGCAATTTTAGTTGGAGATGAATGTCGGTGCTGGTATGGTTGAAACGAAATTTGCCCGTTCTTTGAATGTTTGTTTAGCAACATGCCCATGCATACTGTTGAATTATCACTCAAGTTTGAGTGTTTACAAAAATGCGATTTGCTGGAATTACAAAAGAGGAAATAATTAAAAGAGGAATTTTCCCTTTTGGAGTGAAGTTGTCGAAGTCTTCTTTTCACACTTCTTTTCTTTGTGAAAGACGCCGCTGCAAGTTTAACGGAAAGAAAGAAGCTACTGAAGCCCTGCACGTGAAGAATCAGAGTTGGTGGGGCCTAAGGTCAAACTTTTGACCTTGGTTTGACCTTGGGCACACTCGCGTGCACGCACACACGTTCGGCATGAGGTCCTCCATGCGTAGGAATCCAAAAGTGGTGGTGGGCCTTTGACCTGGGCCCACATATATAAGAACATAATCGTTCTTTTTGCGTTGGGCATTAGACTGCTGAAAAAAACCCTACGGAGCGCGCGTCCAACGATCAACGAAGCCGCAAGTCCTCCGCGCGAAGCTCGAAGAGATACGCGATTTCGTGCGTACGCAAACCAGGCGTACGTAGAGCGTTGTGTTTTGAGCTTGAACGCACGGTAATTTTGTCTTATGAGTTTATTTCCAAGTGAGTTTTTTTTTTTTATAAACACTTTGGGTTTGGGGTTAAATCTAAATGTGGGAACCACTTGAGCATTTAAGCGATTGTAAACTCGATTCTCCGATTTTAGTGGATTATTTGATGTTGGCTCTCCCCGTGGACGTAGGTACCAATACTCGGATCGAACCACGTAAATTTCTGGTGTCCTTATTTTTCTCGTTTATTTCTCTGGTGATTTCGTGTTAACGTAAATTGCAAGATTCTGTCGTTTCCACATATTATATCCCAACAATTAGTATCAGAGCGTGGGATTGGATTTCTTGATTATGATTTGGGGCTTTTGCTTGTTTGATTATTATCTAAAAATTTTGTTGTTGCAATTATATCTGAGAGGAAATCTGAGATTGAGAAGTTGGATGGGAGTAACAACTTTGTGTTATGGAGCATCAAGATGCGGGCATTATTGACAACACAAGGTTTGGTCAAGGCACTGGATGGTGAAGATGAGTTGCCGATTATAATGAAAGCCTCTGAGAGGGTAGAGCTAATTGAAAAAGCAAAGAGTATAATCATGTTAAATTTGACAGATGAGGTTGCTGAGGAGAAGGATGCCGCAACGTTATGGGCAAAACTTCAAGCACTCTATGTGAAGAAATGTTTGAACAATCGCTTGTATATGCTAAAGAAGATGTTTTAGTTTAGATATATTGAAGGTACGTCTATCAGAACCCACCTAGATGAATTTAATAAAATTATGTTGGATCTGAAGAACGTCGGTAAGATACTTGATGATGAAGAGCAGGGCATGATGTTGTTAGCCTCTTTACCAGAGTCATGGAAGCACTTTACCGATTCACTATTGCGGGGGCGTACTACGATTACCTCAGAAGAGGTAAAATCCGCCTTATTCTCTAAGGAGTGGCAGAGAAAGTTGCGAGATGACGGTCTAGCGAAAGGAACAGCGGAAGCACTAACAATTCGGAGTAGAGAACAACATCGAGAGCCTAGTAGTAGCAGAGGTAAAAGCATATCAAAATCACGCCATAGAAAGTCCAAGGGACGCGTGAAATGCTTTGAGTGTCATGAGGAGGGGCACATCATGAGAGATTGTCCAAAGCGGAGAAATAAAGTTGATAAGCAGAATGCCACAAGCAGTGTGGCAAACGTTGCTGAAGGGAGCACCAGTGATGCAGAAGTTGTTTTATGTGTGACTGCTACTTCATTAGAAGATGAATGGGTGCTAGATTCGGGGTATTCTTATCATATGACGCCTCATAAGAACTGGTTTACTACTTACCGAGATGCAGATAGTGATAGGGTTCTTTTGAGGAATAATGCAGTCTGTAAGGCTGTGGGGATAGAACCACTGGGGGTTCACCCCAGTGGCCACCCTTCCAGCTTGGAAGGGGGAGGTGAGGGGTTCAAATCCCCACCTTCTCAGGAGGGATTGGGGTGGGGACGATTTCATTTCAGAAGTGGGTTTCGACTCCCACACCCTGCAAGGAGGCAGAGCAAAAGTCTGAGAGTGAGTGTTAAAGTAGGCTTAGTGTAGGACCGACCAAAAAAAAAAAAGGCTGTGGGGATAGGGACAATTCGGATCCGGATACACGATGAGGTAGTTCGCACATTGACAGATGTGAGGCATGTACTGGAGTTCAAGAAGAACCTTATTTCTCTAGGGACACTCGATGACATCGGGTGTAGGTACACCACTGAAGGTGGAGTACTGAAGATCTCTCAAGGTGCCATGATAGTGATGAAGGGGAAGAAAGTGAATACGCTCTATCATCTATTGGGAGAGACCGTGACCGGAACCGCTGCATTTTCATGAGATGAGTTAGACTCTAACTTGACTCAATTATGGCATAAGCTTTTGGGGCACATGAGTGAGGTAGCTATGACGATGCTGAGTGAAAGGGGTTGTTGAATGGTCAAAAGACAGGGAAGCTGGACTTATGTGAGTATTGCATCTATGAGAAGCAGCATTGAGTTAAGTTTACTACAGCTATTCATTCGACCAAACGACCAGTTAAATATATTCACTCAGACGTTTAGGGCCCGCCTTCAGTTCCTTCGAAAGGAGGTGCTCGATATATGCTGACTTTTATCGACGATTATTCGAGAAAAATATGGGTATACTTTCTAAAGCACAAATATGATGTGTTTGATCAGTTCAAGAAATTTAAGGCATTGATTGGGAAGCAGTTAGATAAACAGATTAAGTGCCTGAGAACCGATAATGGCATGGAGTTTTGTGGTAAAGATTTTACCGAGTTCTGCGAGAAAGAAGGTATTCTAAGACATCGCACGATACCTGGGACACCACATCAGAATGGTGTGGCAGAACGGAAGAACAAAACTTTGCTTGAGCAAGCTCGATGCATGCTTTCGCATGTTCTTAGCAAGGAATTTTGGGTCGAAGCAGTGAATATGTCATGTTACTTGGTTAATCGATCTCCATCATTTGCTATCGAGTGGAAGACTCCTGAGGAAGTATGGGGAAACCTGTTGATTATTCCGGATTACGAATATTCGGATGTCCTGCGTATACTCATGCGAGTGATGGTAAGCTTGAGCCGAGGGCGAAGAAGTGCATATTTCTGGATTATGCACATGAGGTGAAAGGCTACCTGCTGTGATGCACTGATCCCAGATTACCCAGTTTTCTAATCAACAGAGATGTGATATTCGATGAGACTACAATGCTTCAACAGAGGAGTTCTGAGACACAACCAGCAGAGAAGACAGATCTTTGTGTCATAAGTGAGGTGGAGCTTCAAGTGGAGACTCCGGAGACCTCGAAGGTAACGGAGGTTGAGACTGCAGATGAAGCCACAGTTCCTGAAGTTGGTGATAGTGAACAACCAGCAAAGCCGCAGCAGACTATAGTTGCATATAGACAGAGAAGGTAAATTAAATCACCAATACGTTATGGTTATACAAATATTGCTTATGCATTGACTGTAGGTGATAAAGTGGAGACAGATGAGCCTTCGTCTTATTCTGAGGCGATGGCTAGTTCGGAGTCGTTGCAATGGCTAGGGGCTATGAGTGAAGAGATGGAATCACTCCATGAAAATCAAACATGAGAGCTGGTCAAAGTAACCAAGAGCCAAAAGATTGTCAAAAGTAAATGGGTCTTTAAACGGAAAGAGGGCATTCTCGATATCAAGACAGCAATGTATAAGGCGAGACTTGTGGCGAAGAGGTATACACAACGTGAGGGCATTGACTACAATGAGATGTTCTCTCCTGTGGTAAGAGATACTTTTACTTGTGTTTTATTTGCCTTAGTTGCTTCGCAGGATCTCAAATTAGAGCAGCTAGATGTGAAAACTGCGTTTCTTCACGGTGAGTTGGAGGAGCAGATTTACATGAGACAATTAGAGGAATTTGCTATTCCGGGTAAGGAAGATTATGTTTGCTTGTTAAAGAAATCTTTGTATTGGCTGAAAGCAGTCTCTAGACTGTTTTTACTATAGGAGATTGGATGATGGTTATTTGATTTATCTACTTTTATATGTTGATGATATGCTGATAGCAGCTAAGAATATGTCTGATATTGATATGCTGAAGATGCAGTTAAATGTTGAATTTGAGATGAAAGATTTAGGTGCTGCAAAGAAAATATTGGGTATGGAGATTTTGCGTGACAGGACTGCAGGAATTTTACATCTATCTCAAAAGAAATACATTAAGAAGATCGTAGCACGTTTTAATATGCAGTCAGCAAGATCTGTAAATACACCTTTAGCGAAGCACTTTAAAATTTCAGATAAATTATCACCGCAGACTGAGGAGAAGGAGGAGCATATGTCATGTGTTTCTTATTCTAGTGCCGTTGGTAGTATTATGTATGCTATGGTGTGCACTACGCCTGATATTTCACAAGTTGTGAGCGTGGTTAGTCGCTATATGAAGCGTCCTAGTAAAGCTCATTGGGAAGCTATGAAGTGGATTCTTAGATATTTGAAGGGGACAATAGACGTGGGTATAGTATACCGGAGGGACAGTAATGGTAGTGAGACCACTGGTTTTGTGGATTCGGATCATGCCGGTGACTTGGATGATTGCAAGTCTTTAGTACGGTATGTGTTTACGCTAGCAGGTAGTGCAATTAGTTGGAAAGTATCCTTACAGGATCACATTGCCTTGTCTTCAATTGAGGCAGAGTACATGGCACTAACCTTTGTAGCGAAGGAGGCGATATGATTACAAAGTTTGCTCTTGAACTTTGGGTTAGGATAGAAAAGTGTTTATATACACTGTCATAACCAATGTGCGATATATTTAGCATATAATCCAGTTTATCACGAGCGAACGAAGCATATTAACATCAAGTATTACTTCATCCGAGATGTCTTAGCTAAAGGTATTGTTATTATTAAAAAGATTGCTACAGCAGATAACTCGGCAGACATGATGACTAAGTATGTTCCTTTAACGAAGCTCAAGTTTTGCTTGAGCTCTATTGGCATCTGTGGAGAGTGAGCGCCTGTTGGGGCGTTGGGAGAGCAGCATGGATGATAAGCACTATAATTTAACTTCAAACATTGAGCCAAGGTGGAGAATTATTAAAGTATTACTCGAGTTTGAGTGTTTACGAAAACGCGATTTGCTGAAATTACAAAAGATGAAATAATTAAAAGATGAATTTTCCCTTTTGGAGTGAAGTTGTCAAAGTCTTCTTTTCTTTGTGAAAGACGCCGCTGCAAGTTTAACAGAAAGAAAGAAGCCGCTGAAGCCCTCCACATGAAGAATCAAAATTGGTGGGGGCCAAAGTCAAACTTTTGACCTTGGTTTGACCTTGGGCACACTATTGCGCACACACACACACGTTCGGCATGAAGTCCTCCATGCGTAAGAATCCAAAAGTGGTGGAGGGCCTTTGACCTAGGCCCACATATATAAGAACATAATCGTTCTTTTTGCGTTAGGCGTTAGACTGCTGAAAGAAACCCTTCGGAGCGCGCGTCCAATGATCAACGAAGCCGCAAGTCCTCCGCGAGAAGCTTGAAGAGATACGCGATTTCATACGTACGCAAACTAGGCGTATGTAGAGCATTGTGTTTTGAGCTTGAATGCGTGGTAATTTTGTGTTGTGAGTTTATTCCCAAGTGAGTTGTTTATTTATAAACACTTTGGGTTTGGAGTTAAATCTAGGTGTGGAAAATACTTAAGCGTTTGAGCGATTGTAAACTTTGATTCTCCGATTTTAGTGGATTATTTACTGCTGGCTCTCTCCGTGGACGTAGGTACCGATACTCGGACCGAACCACATAAATTTCTGATGTCCTTATTTTTCTCATTTATTTCTCTGGTGATTTCGCGTTGACGTAAATTGCAAGATTCTGCCGTTTCCGTGTATTATATCACAACACATACATAAATAAGAATCATCTTATGCTTAATTGACCTTCTAAGTTTTTGAATGTTTTTATTTTTATAGCTATCTGGCATGGCTGGCTTTGGAAAGAGTCTATTCGAAAGGTTGAGTTCTCTGGGTCATCCTAGACACCTCATCGATGTCCAGTACATAATGCATCCCGCGATAAGTCGATTTCCCCTAAAGACCTTTTACAAAAACCAAATTCTGGATGAGTCAAATATTACTGGCAAAAGTTACAGAAAATATCATTTGCAGTAGCCAATGTTTGGCCTGTACTCCTTCATAGATATTCCTAATGAAAGAGAAGAAGCTGGGGATGGATGAAGCCTTAGAAACTATGTTGAGGTAGGAGTTGTGTCGATGATTTTGAGGAATCTATTCTAAGGTACGCTATGAGAGAATTTCGCCAGTTTACATTGTTTCCTGCCAGATACTATACATAAATTCAAATAACGACTATATATTTGCACATATTTGGTTACATATGTGGATGCACCTTTTGCCATACTATCGTAGAGCATGGGTGGCCAGTTGTCGAATGCCGAAGCTGGAAGAAAAGAATATTTCTGTTCAATCTTACCATGAAGTCCATTTAGTTTCATGGGTTGTTTTCAGAGATTTGCATAGCTTTTTATGGACACAGGAGATGGTGTGCTTTCTTGTCATTTTTAGGTCATTAACTTAGGCTTGCAGGACACATAAGACAGGAATCGGAGGTGTACATAACACTTCATGTTAGTGTTGGCGTTACTTGTAGGAGTTACGACTTCTGTGCCACATGTAACTACGTCATATTGGTTTTTCTGCAGCATGTAAATCTTCAAGCGATCATCTCAGTTTTGGTGTGATGTCTCCATATGGAGGTCAGATTGCTGCAATACAACAGAAAATTGGAAGAAGATATGAAAACATCAAAGGTTTTACAGTGAAATTGAGGTCAGTGGATGGGTTCCAAGGGGGCGAAGAGGACATCATACTAGTATCCACCGTGAGATCAAACCCTCACGGATCTATCGGGTTCGTTTCCGATGAAAAGAGAACTGATGGATTTATGAGATGGGCTTAAGGCCCGTCCGCCCATGCTGGGCCCAAAAGGCCCGGCCCACGGGAATAGGGCCCGTGGAAGGGGAAGGTATAAAAGGGAGGAGAGAGAGAGAGAAGACACTTTGGTTGGAAAAACAGACGTACGTACACTTTTCTCCCGTGCGCGTTCTCTCTCTCCAAAAGACAAAAAGAACGGTAAGGCAAACGGCACTGTTTACCCTTCAATTGAAATCATCAGATCAGAATTTCTTCCTCTTCTTTAGCATTGGTGTCTAATCTGTGGCTAACAAGGTACGCTCGAATCCGTGGTGTGCTTTAGGATCGATGATACGTGGTTTTTCCCGGGCTTCGCTTCCGCATTGATTTAGGGGTTCGATTTAGTGTCGAATCCGGTATTTCGAGAATCGGTCATTCCCAAAATTTGGTATCATAGCCCTAGTTCACGTTTTTCCCGACCTGTTTGACGTTTTTTCAATGATTTTTTCACGAAAACTTTCGGCCGTATGGATCGGGGCGAAAATCCCGACACCCGAGCGCTGTTCGGCCATTTTTCTGAGTTTTCGTAAGTCGAAATTGAATTCTGAAAGCATTGGGTGAAAGAGGTCGTCGAGACGAGTCCGGCGACATGTTGTGCGTCGCCAGGAGACGCCGCACGCCCCCACATGCGCGGCCACAAGCCGCTGCGCGTGGGCGCCACGCGCTCGAAGCGTTGGCTTCGACCAGCGCGTGCGTCACACGCGCCGGCGGCGAACCGGCACATCGGCGCCGGCGGCCGGCGAACCGGCACGCGCCGGTCGACGGACCGACGCGTGCTGACGTCATCGATGATGTCAGCAGTGACGTCGGTTGGCCGGGCGGTCACCGGCCAGCGACCCGGCCCGACCAGACCCGCGGACGCCCGGCACGCGCGTGGCACGTGCTGGATGACGTCTACGTGACGACAGCCCGCGCACGCGCGCGGCACGTGCAGGTGGTTCGAGCGAACCGGTCCGACAACTTGACCGTTGACCGACCGTTGACCGACGAACGTTGACCGTTGACCCGGAAAAAAAAAAAACAAAAAAAACAAAAACAAAAACAAAAACAAAAAACAAAACAAAAAAAAAAAAAAAAAAAAAAAAGAATTTGTTTCTTTTTCAATTACGTCTGTGTGGGTTGTAGGTAATCCATTTTTCATTCTGCATTTGTTGCATGAATCATGGAAAATTATGTATTTTCCATTTGTTTATTATGGATTATAAGTGATCCATTTTAGTTCTACATTTGTTGCAGGAACTATGATGCGTTATGCACGGATACCTGCAATCCTAAGAACGGACGAAGAAAGAGCTAGACTGAAAAGGCTGATGAAAGAGTTAGCTGATTATCGGTGGCTTGATGGTGATTTAGTATCACACATGGTCAAGGTCAATCGAGATGATACGGAAATCATCTGGAATGGTTATCTTATGCCGGATTTTGAGAAGAAGCCGGCTTTGATGAACACTCTTCCACCTGAATGGCAAGCAGTGTTAGATCGGCTATGGGAAGTCAACGTGGTCCCGGATTATAGGAATTTAGTGGATGCTTTTGTAAGAGAGTACTATAGGATTGAATTGGCCAAAACTTCAACCCTTAGATTGAGCGCCACATGGCGCAGAGTAAATGCGCCTTGGTGGCGACATGAAAGCTCTCCAAAAGTTTTTCCATGGTTGGCAAATGTGCCTTCGGTTTTCTCGAGATGTTTTGACTAATAGATTAGAGGGGACATTCTCTAATTATTTCTTAGATTAATTGTGAGATTTTTTATGGATGTAAATATCTCTTTCCATGTTGATATTTTTCTTTTTATATATTGCTTAGTGTAATGTATAGTTGTATTATGTGAAAGCACTGTTATTCTATTGGATGTTAGATAATATTTGCTTTCTGTTACTGCTGATTGCTGTGGGTAATTAGCTGTGGGTAGTGTTAGAAGTTTTTTTGTAGCTTCATAGAATTGATTTTGCATATGATAATCATATTGATGATAGTTTTAAGTTAGGATTTTTGGAGGATGATTGGAAACATAGTGACCTTTTGATTCTGAAGCCTTACTTGAAATTATTCATTAATATGGTGGGTCTATGTAAAAGTGGATGCATAAATGATAGGCATTAATTATTCGTGCATATATGTCTGATGTGTTCAGATCGATGGTTTCAGCAACTAAGAATGTAATTGCTGATATGAACGGCAGCAATTGTGAAATATTGAATATGAAGATTCAATATGTGCTGAAAAAGCAAGAAGCACTAGAAGCTCTTGACCATGTTATGGAAGATCTTATAAATGATGTGCGCCACTTTGAGCTAGCTGAGGACCGACTAACAGCATTTGAGCAGAAAATAGATATTTGCAATGCTGGTTCTAGCTCAGAAAGGGCTTTGTGCTCTAAGCGCAAGCGTATTGATTCGTTCAATATGTGGGAATGCAAAGGATTAAGTCCTTATTGCAAGAGATCAAGAGTTAACCAACACAAGAGAGGAAAACGTCCTCAAGTGAAGAAAATGTCAAGGGTGAGATGTTACAACTGTGACAAGAAGGGTCACTATGCTCGCGACTGTCGTGAGCCAAAATAGCTAAACACCTCTTGCACATTTGAGAACTTTGCTTATGTGTCGAGTTCTGCATCATTGGCTTAATCCAATCATTTGTGGACTGTAGATTCAGGAACGACAGACCATGTAGCGAAGGATAGAGGATCCTTCATGG
Organism: Eucalyptus grandis; assembly: GCF_016545825.1. Lineage (NCBI taxonomy): Eukaryota > Viridiplantae > Streptophyta > Magnoliopsida > Myrtales > Myrtaceae > Eucalyptus > Eucalyptus grandis. Next base: position 42,755,400 of record NC_052617.1, on the reverse strand, counting down.
AATTCCGACGAGTATCAAATGGAACTAAGTGGATCTATGTGGGAAACAACTCCAGAGCTGAAGTTAAAGGGATTGGCACCTGCCAATTGAACATGCGTGGTGGACGCAACTTGTTCCCACATGATGCTCTATATGCTCCGGAGATTCGTCGAAATTTTGTGTCTGTTTTGGCGTTGGTTAAGCTTGGTTTTGGTATAAACTTCCATAATAAAGGTGTAGATTTGTGTTTAGATACAAACTACTATGATTGTGGTCATTTTCTGAATGGTTTTATTGTACTAAATGTTGACTGTGGTGATGTCAATATGTTATTCCCTTGTTTCACATCTTCTACTTTATATGATAATGATGTGAATATGGTGGCATGCTAGACTTGGTCATATGGGCCAACAACATATGAAAAGACTAGCCAAAGAGGGCTTGTTGGGCAATATTGAAAAAGTCGATTTGCTTATATGTAAGCATTGCCTAGAAAGGAAAACGACAAGGAAACCATTTGGAAAAGGTAAAAGAGCTGAATTTCCTCCGCATTTAATCCATTCTGATGTCTGTGGTTCAATGAATGTGAGAGGAAGGCATGGGGCTGTTTATTTCATCACTTTTATAGATGATTATACTCGATTCAAATATGTCTATTTGATTTCTCATAAATCTGAAGCAATAAGTTATTTTCAAAAGGTTTATGAACTTGGTAGAAAATCAATTAGACAAGAAAATAAAAGCATTAAGATCCGATCGAGGTCGAGAATATTTATCTGATGAGTTCAGAAAATTATGTGGTGAAAAAGAATAGAAATACAGTTGTCTATTCCATATACTCCTCAACAAAATGGTGTTGCAGAGAGAAGAAACAGAACCCTACTGGAAATGGTTAGGCCCATGATGGCGCATGCTAACTTACATATTACTTTTTGGAGTGATGCGTTGTTAACTGCTGCCTATATACTTAACCGGGTGCCTTCCAAATCAGTTAGTTCCACTCCATATGAGTTATGGACAGGTAGAAAGCCGGACTTAAATTTACTTAAGTCATGGGGTTATGCTGCCTATACTCATGAATCCTCTCACAAGTTTGGGAAATTGAGTCTCAGATAAAGGAAGAGTATTTTAATGAGATACTTCGAACACTCGAAAAGGTATGTGTTCGTAGGTGAGCAGGAAAGTGGGAGTATAACTGAATATGAATCACGGGATGTCACATTCTTAGTGGATGAATTTTCTTAAGAAGGGCGAAATAGGAGAAGATCACTCCCTATTTGAAACCTTGGATCAAGATAATTATATTAATGGAGTTCGTCCAAGTGGGAGTAATATGAGAAGTGATGAATTGAATTCAACTCATTCCCAATTACAACCATATGATGAGACGATGTCATCACTATCTAATCCGAGTGGGAGCATAATTGGGAATGATGTGCTAAGTGTACAATCTCACATACGGCGAAAAAGTTGCCAAAGTATTCCCCGTCAACGTCTTGACATTGAAGGGGAAACTTTTATGATTGCTCCGCAAGATGAGGATGAGCCAAGAAATATTAATGAGGCTCTTAAATGCCCTAGTAAGGAAAAATGGATTTATGCAATGAAAGAGGAAATGGAGTCAATGAAGTCAAACCAAGTCTGGGAACTGGTTGATCTTCCAAAAGGGACGCAGAGCTATTGGGAACAAGTGGGTTCTCAAAATAAAGCGAAAGGCTGATGGCTCGATAGAAAGGCATAAGGCTCGCCTTGTGGCGAAGGGGTATAATCAACATGAATGAATTGATTATGTAAAATACATTTTCTCCTGTAGTGAGATTTACCTTGATTCGCATTATTCTGGAAATAGTGACTAGTATGGATCTTGAGTTACATCAAATTGATGTAAAGACTGCTTTCCTCAATGGAGAATTAGAGGAAGAACATATATGGAACAACCTGCTGGTTTCATAGTGAAAGGCCAAGAAGAAAAGGTATGTCGACTTTGGGGGTCGATATATGGCCTTAAGCGATCGTCAAGACAATGATATATACGTTTTCATAATGCCATAATGGCATATGACTTTACAATGATAGATGATGATCATTGTGTATATATCAAAATATCCAATGATCAATTTGTGATCATATCATTATATGTTGATGATATACTAATTGCCGGAAGTAATATGGAGTTTGTCAATACTGTCAAGAGATGGTTGTCTTCTAATTTTGAGATGAAGGATATGGGTAAGGCTGCATACATTCTTGGAGTTAAGATTTCGAGAGATCGTTCGAAGAGATCGTTGTCTCTTTCGCAAGAAACCTATATAAATAAGGTTCTTGAACGATTTCGTATGCAAGACTGTAAACCAATAGACATTCCTATTGCAAAAGGTGAAGAATTGAACCACAGACTGTGTCCAAGGACTCCACAAGAGAAAGGAACAAATGAAACATGTTCTTTATGCTAGTGCTGTTGGGAGCTTGATGTACGCTATGATGTGTACAAGACCTGGCGTATGTTTTACAGTTGGAATGGTGAGTAGATACCAATCCAATCCAGGTCTAACACAATGAAAAGCTGTTAAGAGAATACTAAGGTATCTAAAGGGGACTGCTGATTATACGCTGAGTTATTATGGAAATGATCTGCGACTCTAAGGCTATTCTGATGTTGATTGGGGAGGAGATTTAAATAAAAGGAAATCTACCTCTAGGTTTGTTCTCTTACCGAATAATGGCACCATGTGTTGGAGCAAGTAAGAAACAAAAGTGTATAGCCTTGTCCACGATGGAAAATGAGTTCGTGGCATTATCGGCAGCAATAAAAGAAGATGTTTGGCTTAAGAGATTATTGGATCATTTAGGTGTTATTTGAAGTGCTGCAGATTCATTGTTGGTTAACTGTGATAGCCAAGCAGCAAAAGCATACACCAAAGATCCAAAATATCATGGCAAGACCAAACATATAGATACCAAGTATACTTTTGTCAAGGATATAATTGCACGAAAATATGTGAACTTAGAGTACATACTACGCATAGAATGGTAGCAGATCCTATGACAAAGCCAATACCTAGAGATGTGTTTTGTGGCCATATGAAATCTCTAGGATTGCGTAGAGGATGATGTACTGAGTATTGTAATTTCCCTAAGAGTTCACATTTGATGAATTTGTGTTTTCATCATTAATGCCTACGAATCTTAGTTTGATCCTTATGCATCTTAATGCTCAGTGCATTATTTTAAGTTGAGGAAGTATGTCGGACAGATATAAGATTAGCCCACTCACACGGGTAATCGCCTCTATTTACTGTGTGATAAATAGAGATGAAACTGTTTTTAAGCTTATTATCTAGGTGATAATCGAGAGCTTAAGCTTAAAATACGCATGTCGCCTTAACTGAGTGTTAAGATGAGGACATAATACTTACTATGTCCGAAAGTAAAACACCCCACACGTTTTACTTTATCTGTCTATGATACCAGATGTGAGTTCTGATGAATTTAGTGAATGAGTAGATACATGAACTCAAGTTAGACATTGGGTATGTCTGAACTATCATCTGTACGGTATTGAAAGGTGTAGACATACGCTCCATGGGAAAGGAGTTGATACCGTAATACGTATTTCATACTACGTATGCATGAGACGACCAATAAGAGTGGCAAAAGTTTGATCTCAATTTTTTTATGTCGTGTGAGACTCTTGAGGAAAAGAGTTCCTCAATTTTTTTTTTTTAGTCCCCTCATGACTCTTACTTATTCTCAAGATTTCTATTTAGTGTTTGCTATCTTAGGATGTTGCCAATGGTCATGAGTTTGATTCGATCTGATGGGGCATTTCTAGAAAAGCAAGCTGAACTGAAATTGAGAGTTTGAAGGAAAGAGGAAGATCGATTTTGGAGAATTACATTGTAGTTTTGTATTCACCGATTAACCAATTATGACTATCTTTGGGATAATCATAATTGTGAATACAATATATATATATATATATATATATATATATATATCATTGTTTAAAAGAGATCAAGAGAGATATAAATGTGATCGATCGATCTAGAGTACTGCATACTAAATTTACTCGGAGTGAAATGCCCATTATGAGCTGCTATATATTCCTAATGATGTATGGCAACGAGCTCTCAAAGTATGCTGGTCGCACGGATTATTCACCGGTATGAATGTTGAAGAGAGGAAAAGAGGATTCTGTTTCGGCCCATCATGTTAAGTGAGAATCTATGATGGATTTTTCTCTGATGGGGCTGAGTAGGGCCTGTCCGCCCATGTTGGTTTTGGACCACCATGTGCGAGTGGGAGATGATGGATTTATGAGATGGGCTTAAGGCCCGTCCGCCCATCTTTGCCGGCCCAAAGGCCCGGCCCACGGGAATAGGGCCCGTGGAAGGGGAAGGTATAAAAGGGAGGAGAGAGAGAGAGAGAAGACACTGGTTGGAAAAACAGACGTACGTACGCTTTTCTCCTGTGCGCGTTCTCTCTCTCCAAAAGACAAAAAGAACAGTAAGGCAAACGGCACTGTTTACCCTTCAATTGAAATCATCAGATCAGAATTTCTTCCCTTCTTTAGTGTTGGTGTCTAATCTGTGGCTAACAAGGTACGCTCGAATCCGTGGTGTGCTTTAGGATCGGTGATACGTGGTTTTTCCCGGACTTTGCTTCCGCATTGATTTAGGGGTTCGATTTAGTGTCGAATCCGGTTTTTCGGGGATCAGTCATTCCCAACAAGAACGAATGTCACTCTCGCCGGAGAAAGGTAGTCTTTTCCATTCCTGCCTTATCTGGGCGCCTTGAATTTTGCTATAATAATATGCTACTTACAATTCCTGCTTTTTGCTGCCCTCTATGTAGATACTCTCTCTGGATTTTAGGAAACGGGAGAACACTGACGAGAAGTAAATATGTATAGGAAGCTTTGGTTCATGATGCGAAGACCCGTGGGTGTTTCTTCAGCATTGATGATTGTTGGGAAACAAATTCCTAAAATGATCCGATATTCAATCGAACACCGAAAAGGAACGTGGAAAACATGTCCAGAAAAAAATGTTACACCGATACAAAAGTATATCACGTAGTCGGACATATCTTAGTTTTCACAGATTAAGCACCGTCGTCGTAGTTTTATGAGGAATTCTTGGAAGCTCTGATTCCGTTCGTAAAGAGGAGCATACTATTTGTGGGGGAAAAACTTAGAGAACATAGAATAGAGAAAACATATTTCTCTTTTTTTTTTCTTTTCAAAAATAATACCACTCAGATAACGGTACTACTGAGATAATCGTAATTGCTCAGATAATCCCCCTTGTTTTATTCTTTATTTTACGGTAATTGTACTCTTCTATGGGCCCTTCACTTATGGTCCGGGTTTTGACCCAACATGAGTGGACGAGCTTAAGTAAGCCATCAAACATAAAAACCCATCAATGATGTTAGAGCCATTTTGGATGGGAATAGTAATCAACTTGATGATCCGGTCGATGGAAGTAGTGTACTGTTTAGAAATGAGAGGAGGAGGGCAAATTGCTTTCACGATGCCAAGAGCCGAGAATGTTCCTCCAGTAGTGATGAAGTTAAAGCAATTTTGGATGGGAAGAAAGAGGATATCTAGCTCGATGATCTGCTCGATGACAACGGTGTCCTATTTTAAAACGCTTGGTGGAGGGTAAACAGCTTTGCGCGAATGGTTTTCTTTGCTAATTCGTCATTTCAGAATGTTCATTTTGCAGATTCAATGATAATACTGTCAATCATTCGTCTCTATAGGTTTTCTTCAGCGACAACTTCCTGAAGTCTTTCAGAAAGCTGACGTGGCTTAGGACCAAAGTGTCAATAATGAACCTCTTATCGAAACTTGCTGGTGGCTGGAGACCAGTGAAGAGCAATGTGGGTTTAAGCCGGAAAAGTTGTTCTCAATTGGTGAAGCAGTTCAAGGTCGAAGGTCTCTCTACGTGCCGTGCACCGTCGATATACTGAATATTTGGGAACTGAGATACATCCAACTCTTCAAAATTTCGAATGTATTGCCCTTAAGGGATGCAATGAAACTGGTTGAATGTCATGGCATCGACTTCAAAGCCTATGCAGACGATTTCATTAGTCGCCGCAACGAGAAATGTCTCGAGAGATAAGTCTCATCTTGGATATCATTCACTTTCCTGGATAAATCACCTCAACAAATGAGACCTGAGCAGGTCTTTAAACTGCTTAAGGCATTCCTAAATGATGGGAGAACCATCCTAGGGTGGGAGTCCCTGATAGGTCTGCCGTATTCCCAACCTCCCTGGGAAGAAAAGCCAGGGGAGGGAACGGGGCATGCTGCCTGCGGGGTAACGTAGGGTAGTAGAAATACTACGGTGAGTCCAAATGCTAACCTCCTTAAATGGAGAGGCTACCTGGCGACCAAGCATGGGTTCTAGGCAACTAGAACCTGCAGGTAAGCTGGCTTGAATGCCAAGTTCTACCAAACGAACGCTTACCTGTACCCCAGTTTTCCAATCTACTATCTCATTTGCGCACATATTTCTGTCGTATAGGGATTAGGTAGTTCCAAAGACATGGGATTCTTCTTGTGGTAATGCTCGTCTCCATAGTTCAGATCAAATTCAAGCGAAAGCGATCATGGGTGGGTCTTGCAATCAAGCTCCATTCTGCCCTTGCACTCGAGGGCTAATCTTCATCAAGTTCCATAAGTTCTTATATAAGGTTAGAATTCTAACTCTCCAGTTTCCAGAGTGATCTCGCTGATGGCTCACCCCCTAGAAGGACTTTCTAAAAGTATTACTTCTATTTCTTTTAATTTTATCTGTTTTCATTTCGTTCAGAAATTCTTTTTTTTTTCTTTTTTTCGATTTTAATTAATATTTAAATTGAATAATGAATCCATAAAATATTCATTCTATTTTATAAAATTCAAAATAGATTTATTTATAGAATGGTGATTCGAATGAATGATTTAGGAATATAAATGATGAATACAAAAATTTCATGGAATTTTGAAAGACCAAAAGATCTTTCGGGTCTAGTCAAACATTTGAATGAATGATTTAGGAATATAAATGTTGAATTCAAAAATTTTATGGAATTTTGAAAGACCAAAAGATCTTTCGGGTCTAGTCAAACCAAATGGTACTGGTATTTCAAATCTGGGAGCCAGCGAGAGCCTACTTTCAATGAGATTCCACCCCTCATCATCACATGTGGTAAGGCAGTTGCTTTCGCAGGACCACCAAAGCAAAGCGAATCTCACATCAGAAGTAACCGAGCCAGATCAAGAAATGAGATCTCGGCTCGATGCGCTTCGTATTTGAGTAATCCATATTGCTCCCTTCTAGAAACGGAGCCTTTTTGACAGAAGCAGGGGAAAATGCAACTTCTTTATAAGGAATTTTTCATTCGGGTCAGAATTTATGTGCCCATGCCGGGTATTTTGGAAAAGGCAGGGACCTTCTTAATTATTCATCTTCTTTCTAGTTTTATGTGTGGATATATTTGATTGAATGAATGGGGCAGAATTTTCAGTTTAGGTGTCATAGCTACGAAGTGGAAATTCATCTATAAATATCTGGATGTTGATTCCTGCCTTCCTGATATAGTATAGGGTGCAATGAAGTCGATTATGTGAAATTGTGAATTCAAAGACGATATTACACTAACCTTAATCCTAACCATTAAAATTCTAGTTTCACATTAATTAAAACGAATGATATGCATGAAAGATTTTCCCAATTTTTCTTTTTTGCTCTTCTTTTGTTTTATACTTCGTAGGGGCTTTCGAGATGATTCTTGAAATTGTGGTCGATTTTAAGATTCAATTCCCTCTTTCCTACTACTTAAAATGGCAGTAAATACAAATGACCGATGCCTAATCAAGAATTGCATGCATGAGTGTAAACAATAGGAATTTAATTATTTGCATGATATTGTTCCTATTAAACGACCTCGGCACTAGGAAAACAATATTTTGATTATCTTTATTGGACTTTTTGAAGGGTAACCTAGTAACAAAAGGCGATAGAAAGGCTTAGGTAGGCAGCTACACAATTCCAGAGATGAAAAGAAACAATGATTCAAGTATTATTATTATTAAGCGACCAATCATGTTAATAAAAATAAGAGGCATCGCATAATATTAATATGTTCATGAACCAAAAATGTATCAATCACATCATCACGTTGGTCATCTTCGACGAAATTGGTTGGAAGGATGGCATTGGAATTTAGTGAGAAAATTTAAAATTTTTAATTTATGAAATGGAAAGTTTAGGAGGGAAACTATATCTATATAGTTGTTTAAGATTGATTTGGATAATTTTTCAAATAAGAACAAAAAGTGATCTGGCGTGCGAGGGGACTCAAAAGACTTTCCAAGAGCCATCATCTTTCTCTCTCGCCCCTCCTACTTGACCTGAGGTCTTAAATAATCATTATTTAATTTATAAAATCACTAGTGGATGGATTTTTAACTCATAGGGTTTTTTGTTCCAAAAAAAAAAAACTCGTAGTCTCCGATGCAGGCTTTCTAGTCTCCCAGGCGTAAAGTAAACTAAAAAGCACTTCTCCAATTATTTCTCTTTCTTCGACCCAGAAATAAAAAGACTTTGCTTTCCAAGAATACCATATTGATAAGCGCAAATGATGGGGAACGAATCATATCTCTATCTCGTTATTCTTTAACTAAATTCTTAACTTGTCAGGCACTAATTTCCTGAATCTCACATAATTTTTCATTGACAATGTTTCTAATTAGAATTATCACGGAAACTCGAACTTCATATCTCTTTACGTAACACTCATTAGATTTGGTTGCCAAAATTATCTTAACACTCTAAAAAGCCTAAATAACCATATAACAGTACTTTTTCACTTGTCCGATGCATAAATACCTACTTGCCGGCCTAATTAAGGCAAGCCTTAATGAGAAAATATTAGGAACACTAGTTAGCCAACTTAGTAAAGTATTAGTCTATTCATTAAGCGATACGTGTCTTATCGGGTCCACCTTACGTAAACTCTCCTCTCTTCGTTACTTTTTCCTCTCTCAGTATGTCATTTGCTTTTTATCATCTTCTCCGTTGCTTTTTCGCATGGCGCATCCGAGTTCCAGGTCGAGCTCCATCAACCAAAGTAGCCACGAGCCTCGGGCATGGAGAAGAAAAATAAGTGCTAAACAGAGAAAAGACGAGGGACGAGGAAGGTGAAGAAAAAGCGAGGGAGGGAGGGAAAAGTAGGTGAGAGGAGAATCAACGCAAAGTGGGCCAACGCGACACGTTTCGTCCAATGAAAGCATTAATATTTTGCTAGCGGGCCCAACTGGTGTACCCAAAGTTTCCCCTGGTTTTTAGGTCCTCCTCAAGTGATTTCAGTGCTCATGTACGTTGAGCACCGGCCGTAGACGCGTGTACGCATCCTTGACATTCGAATCCAGGAAAGAAGGAACGCGGGTCTTTGCCAATCTCAATCCAAGCTCCAGACATTATTGTCGACCGCCATGTATGTCAGACGAGCAAAGACCGTGTGTACTGCGACGGTGACGTAAGCTTAGCACGCAAGAAAGCTTAACCCGAGCAAACCATTGCTCGTGGGTTTCGGACTCGCATCTTTTTTCCCTTTTTTGGGGTCGGAAAGGCATCCGTCTTAGCTTGATTCGCATTAAATGAGGAGCGACGTGCATTGCGCAACGGGCTTTAGCAGGTAGAAGGTTTGGCGAAATCGGGTCGTATGCTTTAGCAGATACGAGGAGACCAAGACTTTTCACGAGTCGTCATCAGCTTCCATTCCCGGTCCCTTTTCCACACCGCCCGCGGTCACTCGCCGATCGTCCTTTTTCAAATGCTCGTCTCTCGGATGAGGGTGACTCGCAAGTGACAAAGCTGCTCGCTTCTTCATATTTGCTCTCTTGATCTCTCGTTCGCTTGGAATTCTCAGACATATTCGTCGAAAGTAAGGATTTGTTTTCTTGGCTTTAGAGATGGCCATGGATTCTACAGTAGGTGCGGGGGCTGGATCTAGCTGGAAGAAAGACAAGCGCACTGACCTGTTCGATGTTATCTTCTCTTGGTCTCTTCAAGAAATCTTCAATATCAATCTCTACGGGGACAAGGTTCTCTTTTCTTTGTCTCTTTCCTTTCTTTTGTTTTTCCCCGTTTTTTGGGCTATGTTTGCTGTTCTGATCTCGCTTTCGTATGATCATCGGTATAAGTTTAATGGATGTTGGCTTGAAAATGTTCTAAATGATGTTAGTTCTTTGCTCTTTGGCAATGTTTCTTTTGTGAGCCTTGCTGTGTGAAGTTGGAATGTTGTATAGTGGGGAAGGACCTTGCTCTCTGTCTGTGTGTGGCGAAGTTAATTAGGTGTCGGGGGGGATATTTGCTCTTTAAATATGCTATGTTATCCAATCTGGGTGACATTGATAGACAGAGAACAGAGTCGCTCGATCTATCGAGTGAAGTTGGTTGGTCATGTTTGATTTTCGATACACCCGTTCTGTAGGTGAAGAGCATCCCGGAGTCATTTCAATCAGTTGATCAATACCTTGCTTCTTATATTTTCCCTTTGCTTGAGGAAACACGAGCCAGTCTCTGTTCAAGTATGCAGACTGTATCTAGCCTGCCTTTCGCGGAAGTCACTGGTTTTGCTGAAGGCAAGAAGAATGAGTATCATGTGGGAGTGGATCACTGGAGAAACAGATCCACTCACCATGGCAAGGAGCCCTACAAAACTTTGCCTGGGGATGTTTTGATATTAACTAATGCTAAACCGGACACCCTACCCAGCTTAGAAAGGTTTGCAGGAGGATGGGCATTTGCATCAGTCACTGAAATTGATGCTGACGGGAATGCTCAATCATCAACTAACTTTAGAGTCAAGGCATTTTTGGATAACAAAGTGAAGGATGATTGTTCCTGGGAGAAAATGTATGCAGTTTACGTGATAAACGCAGTCCCCAACAATAGGATATGGAATGTGCTTCACAGATATCGAAAGTTGAAGATTGAAAAGGGAGTTCTCCATAAGGATTCAGCGGTAAGGACTTTTTTCTGTACCTATCATCTCCATAAGGTTTTATGGTAAACATATTATTGGCTCCAACAGAACTTGATTCTGATTACAAAAGAAACAGAACTCTGTTCTCTTTTGAGTCAGCCTGTTATTCCTCCAAACAGTCAAAAGAAGATTGCCCCAAGTCACTCAATCACATTAAATTTCAATTCTGCAGTAGTACGAGGATATTTAGTCATAGACCTCGTTCATATATAACAAGATCCTTCGTGCTCAATATTAGTCCAGGTCGTACAGGGGTGGAACATAATCAACACAGTTTTCACAGTTTTTTAACTTTTACATAGGTTATTTGGGTGTGGATTTTCAGAAGAGTATGTGTTTGTTTGCAGGCTGAGATAAATTGCAATCTCTGTATTACTCAAAGTCATGGCTCTGGAAATGAGAGTCTCAATAAGAACTTGTTTGCCAGTCTAAATAAATCCCAGAAAAAAGCCATTCGGGTTTGTCTCAATACAATCAAGTGTCAGCACAGGTCGGCTGTGGAAATGATACAGGGTCCTCCCGGAACAGGGAAGACCAAAACTGTCGCTGCGCTGCTCTTTACTCTCTTGGAAAGGAAACACAGAACCCTTGTTTGTGCTCCAACAAATGTTGCAATCAAGGAATTGGTGTCTCGTGTTCTGCAGCTGGTGAAACAATCGGCTTGCACAAATTCTCATGGGGAAAGCTTGCCCTATTACTTAGGAGACATGCTATGTTTTGGGAGCAAGGAGCGGATGAAAGTAGATTCAGATACCGAGGAAATATTCCTGCAACATCGAGTTGATTGTGTTGCGTGGTGCTTTTCTGTACACACCGGTTGGCAGCATTGTCTACCTTCCATGATTGATACTCTCAATGACTGTGTTGACCAATACCCCATTTTTATGGAGAATGAACGCATGATTAAATCGAAGCCTAATGGTAACAAATCCAAACCTAAAGTTAAATCATTTCTGGAATTTTTCAAGTACAAATTCAAGTCTAGTGCTGAGCCTCTCCGTAGGTGCTTCTCTATCTTATGCACCCATATATCCAAAAGTTTCCTTTTGGAACATAATTTCCGGTATATAAAGTCCCTTCTTATCTTACTGGATTCTTTTGAAGTTTCACTATGTGGAGAGAAGTTGGATTCGGGGAAGTTGAAGGAAGCATTTTCATCGGACCCATCTTCATTAAAAACTGTGACAGATCCACTATATACAGCATTGTTGATGAAGAGACGTGAATGCCTCTCTGTTTTGCAAACTCTTAACACATCTCTTAGAGAGCTAAACCTTGCAACATTTAAGAGTGAGAGCAAGATAGGTGAGAACAAGATAGCTGAGTTCTGTTATCAAGCAGCTTCCTTGATTTTCTGCACTGCCTCCAACTCATATAAGCTCTATGCCATGGAAACGAAAATGGAGCCTCTCAGTTTATTGGTGATTGATGAGGCTGCGCAGTTAAAAGAATGCGAGTCAATGATTCCGCTACAGCTTCGCGGTGTTAGGCACACAATTTTAGTTGGAGATGAATGTCAGTTGCCTGCAATGGTTGAGAGCAAGGTATGTCATTGCTGAGTGTTTGACTAACAACATGCGGAAGCATACATAAACATGATGATTTTATGCTTAATTGACCTTTGAGTTTGTGTATGTTTTCATTTCTATAGCTTTCTAGCAACGCTGGCTTTGGAAGGAGTCTATTTGAAAGGTTGGGTTCTCTGGGTCATCCAAGGCACCTTCTCAATATCCAGTACAGGATGCATCCCGCCATAAGTCGCTTTCCAACATCAACCTTTTACAATAATCAAATTCAAAATGGGCCGAATGTTACAAGCAAAAGTTATAGAAAGTGTCATTTGCCGTGGCCGATGTTTGGCCCGTACTCCTTCATAAATATTTCTATTGGAAGAGAAGAAGGTGGGGATGATGGACATAGCCTTAGAAACACTGCTGAGGTAGGAGTTGTCTCGATGATTTTGAGGAATCTATGTGGAGGTACGCCACGAGAGAATTTCACTAGATTATATCATTTCCTGCCAAATAGTATGAATTAAAGCAAATAATCACAATGTCTTTGTACATGTTTGGTTATATATGTGGATGCACCTTTTACTATACTGTCGTAGAGCATGGGCAGGCAGGCAGTTGACTGCTGAAGCTGTAAGAGAAGAATATTTCTGTTCAATCTTAGCATGAAGTCCATTTAGTTTCTTGGGATGTCTGGAGAGATTTGCATAGCTTTAAATGCTGTTTGAAACTGGGGATGATGTGCTTTCTTGTCATTTGGGTCATTAACTTAGTCTTACGGGACACGTAGGACAGTAATTGCAGGTGTACATAACACTTTCATGTCAGTATTGTTGAAACTTTTCGCTAATCTAAATATGTCGTCTTGGTTTTTCTGCAGCATGCAAATCTTCAGGCGAAGATGTAAGTGTCGGTGTGATATCTCCATATGGGGCTCAGGTTGCTGCAATACAAAAGAAAATTGGAAAAAGTTATGAGAATATCAAAGGCTTTAGAGTGAAAGTGAGGTCAGTGGATGGGTTCCAAGGGGGTGAAGAAGACATCATAATAGTATCCACCGTGAGATCAAACCCTCGTGGTTTTATCGGGTTCGTTTCTGACACTAAGAGAACCAATGTGACTATCACCAGGGCAAGGTAGTCTCTTCTATTCCTGCCTAACCAAGGTGATTTGAATTTTGTCATAAGATGTTATTTATGAACAATCCCTGCTTTTTGCTGCTTCTATGTAGATATTCTCTTTGGATCTTGGGGAATGAGGGAACGCTGACGGGAAGTAAATCTATATGGGAATCTTTGGTTCATGATGCTAAGACCCGTGGATGTTTCTTCAGCATTGATGATGCCAAAGCCGCTTTGGATGGGAAGAATAATCAGCTTAATGGTCCGGTTGATGGAAGTAGTGTAGTGAATAGAAAAGCACAGCGGAAGGCAAAGTTCTCTCATGATGCTAAGAACCAAGAATGTTTGTCCAGTACTGATGATGTCAAAGCCGCTTTGGATGGGAAGAATAATCAGCTTGATGGTCTGGTTGATGGAAGCGGTGTAGTATTTGGAAATGTGCAGTGGAGTGCAAAATGCTCCCAGGATGCTAAGAGCCGAGAATGTTCGTCCAGTACTGATGATGTCAAAGCCGCTTTGGATGGGAAGAATAATCAGCTTGATGCTCCGGTTGATGGAAGTAGTGTAGTATATAGAAATGCGCAGTGGAGTGCAAAATTCTCCCAGGCTGCTAACAGCCGAGAATGTTCGTCCAGTGCTGTTGATGTCAAAGCCGCTTTGGATGGGAAGAATAATCAACTTGATGGTCTGGTTGATGGAAGTAGTGTAGTATATAGAAATGCGCAGTGGAGTGCAAAATTCTCCCAGGCTGCTAACAGCCGAGAATGTTCGTCCAGTGCTGTTGATGTCAAAGCCGCTTTGGATGGGAAGAATAATCAACTTGATGGTCTGGTTGATGGAAGTAGTGTAGTATATAGAAATGCGCAGTGGAGTGCAAAATGCTTCCAGGATGCTGAGAGTCGAGAATGTTCCTCCAGTACTGATGAATTCAAAGCCATTTTGGATGGGAAGAAAGAGGATATCCTGCTAGATGATCCGCTTGGTGGAAATAGTGTCCTATTTAGAAATGCTCGGTGGAGGGTAACTCACTTTACAGATGGTTTTTTTTCCTTTCAAAATGGACATTCGACTTTTGCAGAATCAATGACATTACGTTTTCTTGTCAACTATCTTGTCTCTGTAGGTTTTCTTTGGCGACAACTTTGTGAAGTCTTTCAGAAAGCTGACGTCACCTGGGACCAAGATGTCAATCATGATCCTCATATCAAAACTCGCCGGTGGCTGGAGACCTAAAAAGAGCAACGGGGGTTTACTCCCTAAAAGCTCTTCTCCTATGGTGAAGCAATTTGAGGTTGAAGGTCTCTACATGCTGTGCACTGTCGATATACTAAAGGGACTTAGATACATCCAAATCTTGAAAATTTGGGATGTATTGCCTTTAAGTGACGCAACGAGACTGGTTGAACATCTCGACAGCGAGTTCAAAGCATATGCAGACAATTTTATTAGTCGCTGCAACGAGAAATGTCTGGAGGGGTAAGTATCATCTTTTTTACCTAACTTCCAATCGAAGGCTTATCAATAGTCTATAAGATTCACTTCCGTAGATAAATGATCACAAGAGCTGACTTGAATAGATCTTTTTTCGAACTGCTATCTTATATGAGCACATATCTTCTGTTATATAGGGATTGGCAAGTTCCAAAGACATGGGATTGTCCTCACGGCATCGCTCGTATCCTCGGTCTGGATCAAGTTCAAGCTGGAAGCAGTTCTGGCGCCAATACGTCGAATCCAGGAGCAAGAGAGAGCCTGCTTTCAATGACATTCTACCCCTCATCATCAAGTGTAGTCAGGCACTTGTTACCGGAGGTCCCCAACAGCGAATTGAATCTTGCATCTGAAGCAACTGAGCTAAATCGAGAGAAGAGTTCCCAGAATTCCCCCTTCGGCGGTTTTCTGAATTCCCTCTTCAGTGCTTTTGACAGATTCAGGGGAAGGAGCTGATTGATGCTTTTATCAGGAAGGAAAATACCATTTCTTTGCAACGAACTTTTCATTCGGGCCAGAGTTTCAGTGCCCGTGCCGGGTATTTTCGAGTAAGGCGTGGAACTTCTCAACTATATAGCTTCTGCTAGTTTGACGCTTGTATATATTTGGTTGCTTTATTCGCACACAGAACTATAGGGTGAAAATTTATCTCTGGACATGGCTTGGATTGCCTTTATACTTCGGATTTCGCTTTCTGTCTTTGCATGCTATACTTTGTGCAGGGTCGCACGCAAGAATGTATATAGCTTCCTTTTATACTTTGCTTTTTCATTATAATGATGTAAAATGAATGATTTTTAATATGGGATTTGGGTGACTTGGCCAACGTGAGTTTGTGAATTCAAAGACAACATTACATAACATCCCCACCCATTTGATGGCCCTGGATCTAAGCTAACCTTTATGGACTCGGGCTCATGTGCCAGGCATCGGGCACAGGCACCAAGGCTTCAAGCCTAGCCTCGATGTGCAATGGACCCTATAGTAGTCATTAGGGTCCTAGGCTCAACCTCGATGCATCCAAATCCAAGCATTGAAGACCTATATTGCTCAAGTGTAAAGTTTTAGATTCAAACATGGATACCTACTCATATTTTGGAAAATATTTTCCAATTTTTCAAAGAGAAAATCATTTTTCTGAATTTAGGTATAGGCCATCTGTTAACTAAGAAAATATTTTTTGTTGACTCATTTTCTTAATCAAACCAAACAACGAAAAATAAGGAGAGTGTTTTCCTGAAAAATACTTTCCGCAAAACAAACGGAAGCTTAAGGGAAAATATTGAATTCCTTTGCTATCGTTAAAGAAATCGTAAATTCATCTTTTTAATTGTGATTCAAGTGATAAAATTGACCAAAGAAAAATGATAAAATGGTAAAACACAGAAATTAACGACTCATTTTCGACTGAGAAAGAGTACTTGATCAAATTTCTTAATTGTTCTTACGTTGCAAATACCTCATTTTTGCCCTCATCTATATGAAAAAAATAAAAATGTTTGTCTTATTTTCCTTTATTTTTTTAATTTTAAATACCCGATTGTTTTCAGTTTTTGAAAAATAGTATTATTCTAATTCTAAGGAAATAATTTGTATGGTTGTAAAAGGAGAAAAAAAACTAATGTCGAGTTTTTCCATTTTTCTGCAAAAGTTATGTATTTTATTATTATCATGTGATGCTTTTTTTTTTTTTTTTTTTGGTGAAAAGGATTTATATCATGTGATGCTTTACAAAAAAAAAAAACCCAATGGCGAACGCCGCACGCCCGTATAAAAATAAGTTATCATTAGTAGTTGATCAGTATTTTGTCTTTTAAACCGTGAGTGAATGTTGACTTGGCGTGTAGCGGACGTTGAAGAGAAGTAATTTTTTTTTTTTTTGTCGGTCCTACTCTAATTCTACTCTAACACTTACTCTCAAACTTTTGTCCTGCCTCCTTGCAGGCCGTGGGAGTCGAAACCCACTCCTGAAATGAAACTGTCCACACCCTAATCCCCTCCTAAAAATATGGGGATTTGAACCCATCACCTCCCCCTTCCAAGCCACTGGGGCGAACCCCAAGTAGTTGAGAAGCAGTTGACTAAAGCACTTCTGAAACTATTTATTTTTCAAAAATTCCATATCGATAAGGGGGTAATTCCAAAAAAAAAAAAAACTTTATATTGAGTGACAATTCTAAGTTTTTTTTGTCTAGTAAAAACATATTAACTTTAGGTTGAGTGACAATTATAGCCCAAACTTTTTTTTGTCTCGAAAAAAAACATCAACTTTCACTTGAATCCCAAATCTGGCCCCCTTAACTTAGAATCATTGATGTCCTTAGCAATGAATCCATGTGCACTTGTTGGTTGGATTTAAAGCACTATTCATTGTTTTCTTCTCTAAGCCATAGCTTGGAAAATAATGGTGAAATTGTTCACCATCTCCGCCACTTAAAATCTTCGGATTGAATTTCTTTGACCAAGCTTTACAGTTTTGTTATAATATGAAGTTGTGGACCATCGCCCGTCGAGAGACACAATGGACAAGATCCGCCAAGTTCACGACTAGCTTTAGACAAAGAGTTAATAATGGAGGCCAGATTTGGGAAAATGGTGAAAGTTCGTGATTATTTATGAGACAAAAAAATTGGGACAAGAATTGTTACTTGATCTAAAATTGATTTTTTTTTTTTTTTTGGAATTAAGCCTATTGATAAGTGAAAATGATGGGAAATGAACGATAAGATACTTTTATCTCGTTATACCATAAGCAAAATCGTAACTTGAGGGAGCGTTTGTTTTGGAGCGTGTAAAGGAGCCAAAAAGCCCATACAGCTATGCAATGGTACCCTTCACCCAAAGAGGAACTAATCCTCTCAAAGGTTGGAATTCTATAACGGCGAATGAATTGTTTCGCAAAGCAAGTTGGCTAATCGACACTAGCATGTACTACCGTCCCTGAAAACATGTACAGAGACAATTCATCCATCTGTCGCACGTAAGTTTGAAATACATGAGGGGGACTATGGTTTTAGGTCCTCATCGTATAATCTTAGTACTCTTGTACTAATAATCACGACCACATCTCTTTCCTAATTTCCATAACCAGTCGTAAGATCGAGTCGCGTGTACACACACGTCTGGTCATTTAAAACTGAAAAAGGAACACGCGCTTGTTAATCTAAATCCCAACTCCAAACATTCATGACACCAGTAACTTTTTTTTTTTTTTTTTTTTTTTTTTGGTCAGTCCTACTCTATTCCTACTCTACACTCACTCGCAGACTTGTGCCCTGCCTCTTGCAGGGCGTGGGAGTCGCAACCCACTCTCGAAACTTACGCGTCCCTACCCCCATCCCCCCTGAGAAGGTGGGGATTTGAACCCCTCACCTCCCCCTTCCATGTTGGAAGGGTGGCCATTGGGGCGAACCCCCAATGGTTCATGACACCAGTAACTTCAAACAAGGAAAAACAGTGTGTATGTAAATGCGAGTAAGCTTAACAAGCGTTTTTACCCAAAGCAACTTTCGTTTGTTGGTTTGTGGGATTCAACTCCTTCGCTTTGCAAAAGTGTGGAACGATGAAGAAGCCCGTCTTGCAAAGCCACATGCATTGGGCAAAAAGCTTTAAAAAATTACTCCATTGATCCTAAATATTTTGCAACATAAATTATCTAAAAAGTCCTAAATCTATTATACTTTTACCAACTTAAATATTTTAATTTTACTAATTAAGTCATAAACTTTTTTACCTTTTGTTGTTTGAGCCCATCTAGCCAAAATTGGTCGAAATTCTTTGATGCAGATAACCAGTGCTAACATTGACATTTTTACATGATATTTTAATAGATTTTTTCGAAATTTTTATGATTTTTTATCCTTTTCCTTGTTTTTTTTTTTTTTTGAGTTTTGGAGTTAGGGCCGGCAATGGTTGTTGGCCAACCCTCACTAGCTCTAAGCAAGGGTTGGGAGGCCCTCGCCGACCAAAGAGAGGGCGTGTAAGCCCTCGCACACTTATTTAGAATAAAGTTCATCCCATACCCCTATTTAAGAAAATGAATGTACTTCAAACTCTTATTTAGAATTTTTCCTAACATTTAGGCCAATCTTAAGCTCAAATAAACCCCGCAAATATATGGATATCGCAATGTCGACAAATTTGGATTTAGCTCTACCAATGTAGTCACTACTTTTAAAATTCCTTTATGTTTATCAATACACTAATTGTTGAACGATGTGTTTTATCCTATCTACAAAAATCTCACATGATATTGGAGTTGAAAGTCAAACTTCTTAAGCTTTTAAAATAGTTAGTAGTAGTTTTACTAAAATCTCACGATAACAATGAAAAAATTTTAATACGCCTATTATCTTTTTGAGGGAAGATGATACATCAAAAATCACATTAAGATGGGTTTAAGAACAAAACACAAAATAAATTTAATTGTTATGTAAACTCACTTTATTAAACCAAGGTAATCACGTCCTAGGAGTTGCAAATTTCATGCTCGGCAACACTGCTCAAAAGGTTTTAAAAGTCTAAAAGCAAAATCTTCTCCTCCCCATCCGTACGCGCCCCCGCGCGTGAGCATCATGGCGCGCGTGTGATCTTGTTCATATGTCGCCGCACGTGCATACTACACGGCGGGGATTCCCCACGTTGGGCGTTATAACAAACGAAACTTTTAGCCCCACGCAAAACAGACAACGGACAACTTTTTCTTTCCTCGCTTCTTCTCCATTCTCTCTGCGACAGCGTGCGACGAGATCGGCGTGTCCGCATTCCTGCTCATGAAGACGACGGCAGGTGAAGCTCAAGAGCAGCTACGGCACCTTCCGTCGTTGCGGAAGAGCAACGGTCGGGAGCAAACGATAGCGGCGGTGGACACCGGCGATCTCCGCTCGGAGGCCGACTACGACGCTGACCTCTTCGTCGCGGCGTTCATGGAGGTGGACGACGTCGCCTCCATGCTCGTCTACAGCTCCCGCGAGTCGCTCGGTATGGCGACGTCAAGTTCTTCCCTCTAACAACTCCCGCGGCTTAGCGAGTCGCTTTCTCTTTTGTTTACTCTGTTTCGAGCATCGTGGACTTGTCGTCTTCTTTCATGCCTGTGGCACTGGCTGTGGGTTCTGGTTCCTGACATGTCGGTGCGATAGAGTGCGGGTGTGTGTCGCCTCGTCCTCGTTTCCGTTTCTCCTTTTCTTTTATATGAAGAAACCCTCCGCTCGAGACGTGTGAATCAGAACACCATCCGCGCGCGCGCGAAGGAGAACCATCTAGTTTCGAGCTTTTCGAAATCGATGCTTAATGATGATTTTCCTTTTCGGTATGCCGTCTTTTACTTGCGCAATGTTCGACTTGCCTTTCTTTGCTTTCTTTTCGATTTCCTCTCGTTGTTCTCGAAAATGCCAATGGGGCTACGGTTTTCTAGGTTCTGATTTCTATCGGAAGTTAAAGAGTTCATTTCTCTAAGTGGACGCTCCTTCTCTTTGGCCGCATTGAAATATGAAGTGAGTGGAGGAATGTGAAATTGGACCGTATTCGTTTCGTCATCTGTGTTTCTCTGCTGGTTAGTCGTTCATTATATGCCAATTTCCCCTGGCCTTCCTCGGATCTTTTTTTATTTAGGCGTCTACAAGTTATTTGACGAGTGAAAATTGTTGCCGGCCGTGAAATGCCCATTGTACTCAGATGAATGCGTACATGTTTCCGGGTGCGGTAGCTCCTTGTGTTGTTTATTCTTGCCAATGATTAGTCCACTTCCTATTTGAGCTTCTCCTATTGTCTACAGCATTTAAGGCTCTGTTAAGTCCAGCTCGCTCCAATCCGGGAAGAAAACTCATGAGAATGATGTTGTGTCAGAGAGACCCTTCTCAGAAAATATCTCGACAGACGAATCTCTTCTTGAAGATTCTGGACCCTTCAATCAGCAGCGCATGCCTGCAGATGAAAGTGATCATAAACGGGGAGGAGGAAGATGGTCATGAGAATGAAGATGACGGGGATGAGCAATCAGGCAATGCGGGAAATATTGAAGAACCAGACAACACGAAAGAAGAAATGGACTTGAATGATGCTCCAAAAAGGGAGGAAGACGTGGCCACAGAAGAAGAAGATAATGATGATGATGAAGATGATGATGATGAAGATAATGATGATGATGATGGTGATGGAAGAGTGTTTAAAATCATTAATGTCGTCAATAATAGTATTGAAGATGAAATAGCTTCCCTAAAGCTCAGTGAATTCTCGGATTATGGACCTTTTGTGGAGGCGGTCCATGCTGAGTGGGCGAAGCTCACAGGTAGAACACCACCACCAGAATTGGACATAGTCAAGCCATGGCCGAACTTCGACACGCTTTATTGTGATGCAGATGGCAATCCCATTGACATGCAAGTAAAAGGGCTAAGATGGGAAGAATTCAGAAGAGTTGCGAGTTGCGTGCGCATGTTCCATCAGCTGGTTCAGATTTATCTCATTGAGCATAATCAAGCAAAACAGGCAGTAGGTGAAGCGGATCTTCGTCCTTTGGGAAGCTACGAGGATCTTGCACATGTCCTGCACTTTGAGTGGGCAAGGTACAAGGGAAAGTATCCTAGTCCTAACGTGGTGGACATCGGAAGTTCTTGGCCAGGTTACGAAATTACTCTTTTTGGTTGGGAGGCTCCCATAAGTACAGCCATGGTTTGGGAAGAATTCAAGTATGAACTATGCTTCATTCGTGTGAAAATGATGGACGGAGGCTCAAGTGAAGATGAAGAGAAGGACATGCAGACTGCAGTGAGAATGGAGGAGGAAGGGGTTTCGATATATCTCGCTTTACCTTTCCCATCACCATCTCAAGGGAAACAGATTTCCGAAGTAGGCCAGGTGCATGTTTTTGGGCTGGCAAGCTACGAGGATCTCGCAAGAGCCCTGCACGAGGCATGGGTGCAATACACGGGAGGAAATGCCAGGCCTAATGTAGTTGATGTTGAAAAATCATGGCCAGGCTATAGAGTTACCCTCTATGCTCTGGATGATAGTGGTCTCTGCAATCACCCTATAGATATTGCGGATATGGACTGGGTAGAATTCACTGAGAGACTAGACAGTATTCAAGTGGAACCGGTAGCCGCGGTGGGCTCATCAGCTGGTACTTCAGGAAGTGTGGGAGATAAATTCGAAGATCATGGAGAGAATGAGGACGGTGGCCGCAATGGCGGATGTGGTGATATGAATAATTGTGGATGACGATGGCCTGCGGGCAATTCATATGCAGTGTGGGGAAGATCGGGAGACTCCACCCATCATCTCGTAACTGGAATGGAAAGAATCGATTTCCTCCATTAGCCTATTTCTCACCATGGACTTTAGTTCTTCTTTTTTCTTCTATATTCCCGTGAACTTGCCAAAGCTATTTTTTCTTTCGCATGCATGAGAAGAACTTGGGCATTTAGCTATTTTTGGATTGGGCGACCGGGATAGAATTGAAGGGAATTAGTAGACTTAACGACCTTTATTATAGGAAGCGACCTAACTTCCACACTAGCAAATGCGAATGTCCTGTAATTGGTACTAATCCCAGCTCCTTCAAGACCATCGTATCGGTTGGTACATAGTCATTGTCGGAAACCTTCGTCTTCTTGGCGATCTCAAACCACTTACTCATTGTCACAATAAATGGTTATAGGATGCAAAGGGATACATGCACAAAAGGAGTATTTCTCAATAATCGCCTAGCCAAAATAATTTCTTTTCTGGTTGATGATATAGCAACATACTCGGATGGCTTTGCAGACAATGCAACGCTCGATTGTTTTTCAGATGCAACCGCTCCACCGCCCATAGCAGAAGTCCACCCATTAGTAGACTTCGATTGATTTTTTTGTGAAACCAAACTCGCACCCAATTAACATTCTATATAACATGATTAACACTTCTTATTATCTTCTCTAATGACCATAATTCCCAAAATTACATCCACAGGACCGAAGTTTAAACTTCGAAACATTATTGATATAAGATTTAGTCTCCTCAGCGATCTCATAATTCGATCCAAATATAAAGTAAATCAACAATGTAAAGGGTAATAACAACACATTCCTCATATGTGACTTTTGCAAAAACACAATTTTCAGCTTTGTTAGATCTGAAGCCAACTTTTTATTTCATCCAATTTCAGTCCTTTATACAATTGCCTAGGCACATGCAAAGATTTATCCATCCAATATACAAACTTTGTCTTCTTGACCAATTTCTATATAGGCTTCCGATTAATCACTATACTCTTCGTCTAAATCACCTTTTAGAAAGTCAGTTTAATGTTCATTTGATAATTGTTGTTATCCTTGTTACCGGGAGAATAAACACCAAACTAATCGAACCCTTTTTACTATACCCTTTACTTTAGCTCCTAATCTTGCCTTGTCTTCATCTACGGTACCGTTTTGTTTCTTTTTCTGCTCCCTTTTAACACCCATTTAGAACCTATATTTCTAGTGTTAGGAGGAAGATTAGCTTAATGACCACGTTTATTTTGTTTAATAGATAATCTCATCATCCATTGCGATTTATCTTAGCATCCGTTCTAGACATAGCATCATCAGAAGTCTTTAGATCATCCACTAAATCGATAATATAGGGAAATAAGTCGGGTCCAAAGACTTTTCTTATGCATTTTCTTTTACTCCGTCTAAATACTTGCTTTCTTTACTAGAAAAAAGATTCTTTAAAGGGAGAAGGAACTTGTTCAGTTATAACTTTGTCTTCCATTAACCTCTTTATTATTATTTTTTTAATAAAATTCGGCATCAATTGCTTCGAAAATAGTATTATCAGTGAGATTTTAAAAAATATGGGTTTACCATTTAATGCATAATGCATAAAGATAGATTTAAAAGCCACTGGTCCAAGTTAGGGTCTTTTATGAGAGACCCTAAACATAAGCAATACATGCGAAATTTGAATGATTTCTTCAAGATACCATTTGACGAATACATTCTTGAAGATACCCTCATGGACTGCAAAAGACATATATACCGATTGAGGATGACCTTGCTTTGATGGCCACAAATTTTGACATCGATGATAGCATTGATATTGTAACGCCCTTGAACATTATGAGTGGCACAAGATCTTCCAATGAATTATTTATTTTCCTTTTAGGCACGCAGAAGCATAATGAAATAATCACATCATATGAAAAAGGAAATTGACAAGTTTAAGTAACTTAAATATGCACCTTTCCCTTAATATTCCTCTTCCAAGTGTTAGTGCAAGCATAAAAAATACGAATAAAATGCATCAATCTTGGGAAGAGGGTTGGGTCAACAATCATCACTATATTCCTGCACCAAAAACTTGCCTGTACAAAAGTCAAGTTGTTACACTATGGATCAACAACCTCGCCCATCGACACATTGCCATCGCCATCTAAAATTTCACAAATACCATTCGAAACTCAAAGCTAATTAATAATTGACTTTATACTCTAAATATTATTATCAAATGTGAAAAATTCTGGTCACTCTCATGTTGGCTGATATACAGTTGGGACCTTATTTCTTTTGAATTGGCATAGCAGCCGGCATAAATACCAACGACTAGAACGGTGAAAATGTTTCTGTCTGGATCTACCTGAGCCACACACCAATAATGGAGATTTTAGCAGGATATACAAGACTCTTCGAAAGATTTTTTTTTTTTTTTCCTCAACAATTTCCACCGAAAAAAATCAAACATTCAAGTACCTATAAGACGGCTGTGCTCATGGGATTGGCAAAATAATGATCACGAACAATGGACTTCAAATCTAGGAACCTCTTCCCAAGGATGGGCTGCAATATGGGAGGGGCACCACCGCAGGATATAGCTTGATGCATTTTCCTCACAATGAGGTGTTTATCCAGAATCATCAAACTCAACAGCTTTCTACAACTCTATGATGTTTCCAGAAGATCCATTAGATGCCATGAACTAAAAGATCAATTTAAATGCGGCAAAAGGATCGTGAAGATGAGCTTCTTTAACTTAGCATGAAAAAAATATTATTGCCAGAAGCTGACCAGCTATGTCAAAGCTCCTAGGACAGACATTTGCCTTCAGAAGCTTTAAAATATACCAATAGCGATCTTAAATAAATTTAATGCAAATGAAGCCTCAATCTGAGATAGTATTTTGTAGTCCATTGCGCAAAGAAAATGTACCGGGACAATAAGTATGGCTATGAAGCAATAATCTGAGACTCTTTCAAAGTCCATGCCTGGACGAGAATGAGGGGGACAATAAGTGGAGACAATTGGTAACTCTCTACCTGGGATGAAAAGACACCGAAGAAAGAAAAACTAGCAAAAATTTTCCTCCTGTCTGCTATCTTAAACTTCTTAGCCCAAGCTGCTGAATGGCGGTTTTAATTTAGCACTGGAGTTGCACTCAGTCTACAAGTTCTACGATGCAAACATGTGAGAAATCAATAGCTTACCTCAGGGTTGAGAATATCCACGTGACGGATGATATTATCCTGGCAAATCAATAGTAATGTGGTGAGTGGACATGCATTATTTTTTCTTGGTTGGATTTTTGGAGCTACTCGAAAAAGCTTATGATCTACCTTACTCCACTGAAAACCTCCTTACTGTGACTGAAAAAGAAAGTTATTTCTACAAATATCAATCAACTACTGCAATACCATGAGGAAGAAGAAAGGTCAACCAGTCAACTGCGAGGTTTATTTCTTTTCAAACATTACGTGTAAGATATGAGAATAATGCAGCAGCAACACTATTTTTATGGCCACTGCCTAGACCTGACTGAGACAGAATCGACAAATTGTTTTCACAAGGAAAACTGCCAGAATTATTGGGATTGGCCCAAGGGCAGATATAGATGTTGGTAGCTTTTATTAGAGGGCGAGTTACTTCATGTAAAAAATTAGCATTTGCTTGCACTTTGTAAATTCTTGACTACTTGTCAAGCTGCGAAGGATGACTGCAAAATTATGTTCTGATAATAACGAGAAGTAAATCTACTTGGCAAAAGTGCAGATGGAAGATAAAGTACCTCTAATGTTCCTGGATTTTGCATCACGAAACCAAGGATATTGCGAATTAGCCCATTAAAGACTGTCTCATTGACAGTCCCATCTATATTTAACCATGGCAGGATTGGCTTATACGTGTCATCACAAGAGATGCTGATACTTGGAGCCTCCTCAGAATCTTCGACTGGCACAACAATATTATCCAGCAAACAAACCGTACGGCTGGATGGTACTGTATTTGTCGATGCACCCACACCTTTGCGACAGTCGGTAAAAGTTAATGTGGGAATTCCATCAGCATTACTATGTGTAACTCCCTCTGAATTGAGACCACCAACACCACAATTATCATCTTTGATATGAGGTGCCGTGCAGTCATCATGCCTCTCCTGAGACTTCATCCAGGAAACATATCTACTGTCCCCACCGGAAAAGGACAAAGAGTACTTGGAGCAATATAAAGCATCAATTAGACGAGTTGAGTTGTATCCGTTGACCTGTAAAGATTATTGAAAATGGAAGTTTAACATATCTTTTCCAATAAAAATTCCAGTGTTGAATATCATTTTTTTAAAGTTCTGAGCTAGATGTAGTCCTTTATGAAGCTACGAATCTATTATGACCCCTTAAACTTAGAAATTTTAGCGGCTTAAGAAAATCATGGCTGCTTATCATCTCTGGCTATAAAAACTCCTGGGTTCCTTGTCTAGAATTAAATACACTTGTCCCCCCAACCCGGCGCCCTCTCTATCTCTCTCTCAATTAGTTTTAAATGGAGAGACCCACCTCAAATATCAAATCCAGAAAATTTGGTGGATTAACGGGAAAAATGAAAAATCATAAGCACAAGAAATACAGGAATAAGAGGTACCAAAAATAAGCCAGGGGAAACTCCAACTAATACTTTTTGCGAAGTTCAATAGAAGAATTTTTTGCTGTTAGACAACAATATTCTTGAATTTGATTTAGTTTCACCACAACTGACCTTTATTGCCAATCCAAATGCTTGGAATACATCCATGACAATTTCGGGCATTGCCTCACCTGAAACATTACACAGAATATATCAAAACAGTGGATTAACTTTCCTACTTCATTTTAACTGGAGAAGAAAAATTCAATGAAAGATTAGCAACCCACCTGGCATCTCTATCATATGTGAGACTTCTTTGGCGGTTAAACCATGTTCACCGGCCCTTTTAAGGGAACTATAGACAGCTCTAAATATGTCAGATGTGAGGTAAGTTGCTTGCTTACCATATGAGGGTGTCAACATCAAATATCCGGCATACCGCGTCATAGCATCCCAAGATGGCTCATCACTTTTTCTGGTTATGGGGACTACGTTGTCAGGCTCTGGAACTACATTATAGTCACATCCAGAAGCAAACCAGATATTATTGAACTGCTCTGCAACAGCCTTGTTTTCGGTTTCCTGAGGAAAGTGAGTTTCGGCAGCTAAGAGATCTCCATCCTTGAGGAATTCCTGGACATTAGCTGCTGAAATGGATGCAGGTTCCACCAGAACCCTAATCCCTGGAAAACCCTTCTCCCGTCGGTTTTCGAGAACATCTGTTGCTATAGATTTTGGTCTCTTAGCCTTTCCACAGTCTGGAAATTCATCACCAGCAGACTTACGTTTCAAGCTTCTGAAGTCTTCAGCCTCTCCAACACCTTCTTCAGGCATGCTTGGTAAAATATTCAATTTTCCTGAAGAAACTAAACCAAACAAATGGAAGAGTTCTCCACATTGTAACTCCCGGTCAAGAAAAACCTGCCCTTGAATAAGATCTTTTTGTCTTTCTCGAAGCCATCTGGAAAATTCAGCTGCTTGCTGTCCAGTGCCAGGGGGGAACCGTGACTTTGAAATATTCTCCAAGAACGTTTGAGAAAGTAAAGGTTGATCTCCATTGTGCAAAATCTCCCAAAAGACAAAAAAATCAGTTCATATATGTGTACAGATGCAAATAAAGAAGTGTAATAGCTAGAAAAAAATAAATGACAGCTACTGAAGCAGATCTGAGGGAAGCTTGACTTGTCAAAAGAATCCAAGTCAATAAAAATCGTTCGGTGGCTGTGCTAGGACTGATCATGGGTCTGGCAGCCTACCCAAGTCTGCGCTTGAAGGTAAATTAGGCGGGTCTTTTTCTATGTAAGTTTTCTGTAGTGAGTGGGCTTGTCTAAAAGGTTAGTCTTGATGTACCCATTTCATCAGGTCGACAATACGATTGGGAGGTTCCATGATCCATCCAGCTCTAAACAAGCACCAAAAGAGAAATTCTTCTAGGGGAAAGGTAAGTACATACAATTAAGCAATGAGGTGAAATTGCGTGTAAAAGTTCTACTTGAAAGGTCAAGAATCCATTTCTAGTAAGTATAGTGGAGTGAAAAGTACAAGAGAAGGCATGTTCATGGAAGACATAAGAAGCTCGCTGGAATTGCTGAAAAAGGGGACTACAACAGTCTTAAAGTGAAATTATCGTTAGCACAGTGCGAAGAGAACAACACCTATAGGAGAAATATGGGCGCAAACATAGATAGATTCAGAATCCTTTTAGTGTTGGCACGCATAAATAGTTCTTTCCAACTAGGTGAAACAGCTTCACGTGCAATCTTTAGCTGCAGTTTCGCCTACATACCCAGCATACCATTTAACGGAGTATGGGGAAAAGGAAGAGGTCAATTACCATGAATTTCTTCTCACTCAGGTAACTAAACGCTGCAAAGAGCTCATCATTTGAAAATTGACGTAGGAGTTCTGCACTCTGATTGAGCAGGCCGTCTTCTCTCAAGGGGCTTAACAGGACAAGTTTCAGTAGCTCCACAGCATTAGAAACAGCCACGGATCTATGGACTTTTCTGCTGACCTTCCTCCTATTATTCGATGGCTTGGTATGCTTCTTATGAAGATGACAGGAGTTTGATTGGTCTACAGAATCTTTATACCATCCCAAAGTATGGTGATTAACATCATCAATGCAGTTGTTTGAAAGGACCAAATCAGAGGGCAGGGAATCCTGCAGAAGCACTCAAATTTCAGAAAAGCTCAATGTCATTATAAAATATACAGTCTATTATATCAGTCATGGTATTATGATTGAGATGTAACTTAATAGGAGAGTTAATGATTACATTTTCTTCATTGTATATACGTTCATCATGGGGTTCCTCCAATGTGGCTCTGCACTTATACTGGAGAACTTTCTCAAGTGCTGCCTTTAATGTTTTGTCTTCAAAGTTGTCCCATTCTCCATTCTGAGAACCCACCACTGAGTTGATTTCGGAATTATTAGATAAACCTATGTTAAGAAATTCCTTTGATAAATCCTTCATCACAAGTTTGCTGCTATTGTTACGCAAGCCCTCCCGGTTTTCTTCTTGGTACTTTAGAAACCGTTTGCTTAGCATGTTGCAGAGACCCATCAAGCTTTTTCTGAATGTAAAGTTCTTTTTTAGCAAGGAAATTCTTCTTCTGCAGCATTTTGGGGGTGCTGGAAGATCAGGGAGTTGATTCCAATCTACGCGTTGAAACTTTGCACCTTTTGCTGCGCGGATCCTTGCATACTGGATTACCAACTTCCTGAGAAAGATTAAGGAATAGTCAATAACCAAAACATCATGGACATTATGCATAGGATAAAAGAGAGTCATGTATCTTCCCGGGAGAAAGATAAACAGAAGTATTGTAGCTTGGAGTTGACAAGGTAGACTGATGTGAAAACCCTGAACTTATCCAGGTTGTGTAAAATGTTACATACTTATCCCCTTCATCTGTCCATCTAAACCTTCTTCGAAATGTGCGGTTCGTATATGAAGAGGCATTCCTGGTAATGGATGCAGAAGACACTTTGCTTTTATTAGGTTCAGACCCTTCAATATCTGCTGGAAAATCCCCTGCTTTGTCATAAATCTGCAAATTACTGTCGTGCTGTCTGGAAGAAGCTATTGATACAGCTTCTACTTCCCTGAATTTTTCGACTCTATCGAGCTGTCTGGTAGGACTATGTCTCCCCATACATCCTCCTATATCAAGTTCTGTGCACTTCCGAGATTTAGCTTCTTGAGATCTCTTTCTTTTGTGAGTTGCTGAAACATGTGTTTCTTCTACTTTAGTCTCCTGATCGGTAAGAATGTCACCTCGATACTTATGGTGCTCTTGTTCATACTGCCGATAAAAAACTTGTATTGCCTACAAGTAGTCCCGCAAATGTATATCAGTCATCCCAAATGACAAAAACAGAAAGAAGTTAAATACAGAACGCATGGACCCCAGTCACTTCTGTTACTTATTTAATCTAACCTTCTGTAAGGTTGACTTTGCAGGGACCATTTTAACAAGAGTGGACCCATCAGCTTGTGTGGCTTCTGGTCTGGGAGTCTGAGGGTCTGGACACACGGGGTCCCAAGTCTTGACCGGGCCTCGTTTTGGCTGTTTAAAGGACCTGATTTTTCCTTGAAGTTCTGCAGTGATACTTTCAATGGATACGGATGGATGCAAGACTACTTCAACAGTACGACTACAGCTAGGACTATCATTTGTATGTACACATTTGCAGAGCCCTTGTTGCTCAAGTTTCTTTAGAATTTTGTCCATGGTTTTCCTGCACATAGTTATACCCTTTTCCTTCTCAAGATTCACAAGCCAACCATAAAGCTCACGTTTCAAAATAAACTTCTCATCCTGCAGAAAATAAAGAAGCAAGCAATAATTCTTCAGCCCTGAAACTTGTAGTAATTCAGCAGCATTTTCTACCTCCAGAGTTGCTACAAATTATCCAGGTACCTGGAGTCGATCCAATATCTTCTGTCGTCTTCGAATTTCATTGGTAGTTAATGATGTAACTGTCGAGGACAGAGCTGCCTGAATAACATTTGCTTCTGTCTGTGTATGTCGTCGAGGACGACTATCTTCATCAGGAATCCACTTCATTTGCTCAAGATGGAACTCTTCTGGGTTAAACAGAACACTCTCCTCAGCAGCACCATCATCTTGGGGAGTTGAAGAATCACTTATGGTAATTTCTCCTATTTCAGAAAAGTCTAAATTAGAAGATTGGCTGTCAGCCTGTACCGGGAGATACTGGCTTTCACTTGGAAGTCCGATCGACCGTGTAAGATCGAGATTACCAAGGATCCGATATCGATAGGCAACTGCCTTTGAATAACTTCCCTCCTCCCTAACAACCCCTACTTTCTCCCTATCTATCCCAAGCCTAGAGTAGTTTTTTGAGAACCAACGCGAATAGCTAGTTCCAAGCCTCTTTTGAACCTGTGAAACGGTCAGGGGATGGGAGGTAAGTGTACAAATGTCATGGATCAAATTAAGAAATATGGGTGAGCGTCAAGTGTGATTCAACTAAGCAGTGGCTTATATTGAAATCATTTCAGTTGAAAACCATAGTGCTTATACCTATATTAGTGAAATGGATACCTACTACGGGCCAAGCTAGCACGGAGAAGTGTGAAGACAGAATAATTAGTGAATATCCAGTAGAGTGCACCTTTAATAAGTAGGGCACCTTTCCTTTCTTGGTATGCTTTGAAAAAGATTACTTGCATCCTGTAAAACTACTTGACTTGGATATACTGACTCAAGTAGTGGAAACCCACTCCTAAAATTTGTCCAAAATTTGAATCGAGCTACTTCCATTTGCCCACGTCAATTTTGATTAAAAGTAAAAAAAATTGACGTGGGCGTTTTTAATCTTTTAGCAAATACATGGCACTGACATGGCCCATATCGGAAAAAGCAAAATTTAAGGGGGAAAAAAAGCTAAAAGGTTTGAGAAAGAAAAAAAGAAGTTGGTGGCATTGCACGGGGGCTGGCTGGCACTCGGTGGACCGAATGTGGTCCTTTTCCTAACGTGGCACCGAGTGGGGACCATGTGCTCTCCAAAAATGTTAGAAATCGCCGCATCAGTATGTTCTGTCACTTAAATTGGACAGAATAAGAAACGTATTCGATTCTAAATAGACAAGTTTTTACAACTTAATTGCATCATTTAAAAATTCTAGAACTTAATTATTCTTCCACAATATGCTTATAGACTCTGCTATGGTAAGAAAGAACTTAACTCTACAAACCATAGATTTGGCAGATATATGCAATAAAACTACTCATATGAAGTAATAGACTTATTGCAGACTAATACATAAGTAGAATGCACTTGCCTGCATTGAAGTCACGCCTTTAGACCCAGAATCAGCAACCATCTGATATATCTGCTGCTGTATAGGAAGCTCCATGATAATCTCATTGTGATGATTTATCCTTCCATACGTTACTTGTTGCTCATTATCATTGTCTTCGGCTCCAGGCACAAAGACATTTGGAGAAAAGTTCTTCACCAATTGCAAGCAATTTTTATCCTGTCAAACAGAAAGATCCCAGCCACTGATCAAGATTCACTTAATGTTGTGCACGGTGTTTTTGCCTCTGAATTAATTTAGATGATAAGCTTTTCCAGTTATCCACCCATTAGCGTTGGCAAGCTAAAAACTCTCAACTCATTGACAGGCTCAAAAGGGAAGGATCAAGCAAAAAGATTGACGTCCAAACATTGTTGTTTTGCTTGTCCTAGTCTCTTTTTTGACATGATGTTCTAATTTCAAGATTTACGATGACAATACCGATTCGAGCATCAGAAGACTTCGTTCTGAAGACCATGCGTGAAATACTTCTGAGGTGATGACAATACAGTCATCAGTCACTTAAGATATGCTGAATTCAAACAAGCGAACGGAAAACATATACCGCGATACTTCTTACCCTCGCCTTGTTTCCGGCTCGAGTGTGTTCCTTCACGAAGCCCGCATCTTCCAACATCCGACGAATCTGAACCGAATTTCGACCAGGAAAAAAAATGTTATTTGCTAGAGGAAAATATATTTCAAGAGAGAGGTGGCAAACCGAGTGCGAAACTGCAGGTAGGAATGTCGATAACTTACAATTGTCCAGGCTTTGTGTGCTGAAGATGATCCAACAAAGCCAAGTTCCTTCTTAATATCCTTTACAGCAAGAACCTAGAAGAGAACAATGGCTAACCAAATCAATATGCGGTAGTGCAAATGCCTATGTAATGCAACTTATTCTGCAGACTCAACCTTTGTGAACCTTGCTAACGTACCCTGCCATCAGCTTTTTCGAGTCTATCGCAAACTGATTTCATCGCGAGTAGATAATCCTTTACGAGCACCTCTTCCTTCACACCATCACCGGCAAAACCATCTTCACCAATAGAATCCCCATTGACGCTTGCCAGAACATCCAATCTCTTCTCTCGTCTCGAAACTTCGAACTTCTGTTGAGACCCTAGACTCTTCGAATATCGAGACATAAATACCAAGTTTGTAGAAACCACTTTGCAAGAGTCCTCTGGACAGTGAGCTTTTCCCGTTCTGATGATCGCCGGTTGCCGCGTGATCAAATTTCGGGACTCGAGGGACTTCAGTTCATAGGCGAGGTTGTTAGCCTCGATTCCAAGCCCCTTAGAAAGTTCACTCTGGGCAATTCCGTCCGTTCTGTAGATATACACGGTCAGGGAGTTATCATCTCAAATCCACAGCTTTCACTATCTACCTGATTAAATAAGGTCCTTAAACAAGCTAGCTAGGAACGTGAAATATCGATAGGCAAGTGGCACGATTCCATCTTGAATCATGATGAGGCCCTCTCTCTACCACGGAACTACTTAATTTTCAGAGATCAGACTGTGATTATGCAATGAGATGCCGCGATTAAGGTCACTGATTAAATAATCTCATCGACCATGGCCATGAAAATTCACCTAAAAACGCAATGAACCGAAGTTCGCGCTGCTCAGCCAAAACGTCAACGGACACTTGCGCATTTTTCCTCCCACTGTCTCTACGAAAATCGTACCTACAAAGTGCTCAATCTAGAGGAAGAAAAGAGGCGGAATCAGAGGGAACCTAGCGAGGGCGAGGAGCTCGAGAGCCTTCCGCTGAGACTTAGAGACCCCCGAGTCCGTGAGGCGATCGTCGTAGAGGCCGAGGAAGCATCCCCTGAGCCCATCGCTGGCCACGATCTTCAAATCCATCTCCTCCGCGTCGTCAACGCGCCGGATCGACCTGTCGGCAGGAGAGCAGAGCACGTCCTTGTCGCCTCTACGATGCTGGAACCGGAGCTCGGGGACGTCGAGGAGATTGAGCCACAGGGCGCTCTGGAGCCCCGGCCCGAGCCCGAGGCCGGCGGAGGCGAGAGCCGGCTCGAGCTCGCGCCAGAGAGAGACGAGGGCGATGCCGCCCTTGCCCCGCCGGCAGATTTCTCCGAGGGCCAACGACACGATCGAGTCCATGGGAGAGAAAGATACCGATGACCGTTGGGTCAGGATGGAGGGAGGCGTGATTTTGGCGGGAACGAGGGGGAGCGGAGGGCGAGGGCGGAGAGGCGGTGGGAGGAGGGCGGAGAGAGGCGCAGGTCGAGGGATCGAAACTCCAGCGGCGCTTGAGGGATTCTTTATTATGCAGCAAGAGTTTCCTTTTCCTTCCTTCTCTCCTTTTATTTCCTTTTCTTTTCTTCTTCTTCTTTTTTTTTTTTTTTTTAATATTTTGGTTCTTTGTTCATTCTCTACTTAAATAGAATGATTTTTCATCTTCCTTTTTACCGACCGAAGTAAAAGTAACTTCTCTATTTTTTAAAATTTATTATGACAGTTGCGTTGACCTTAAATAATTTTCAAAAAAAATCAAAACTCACTTGATTTTCAAGTTATTTTAACTCCATTTACCTATAAAAGAAAAAGAAAGATTAATTTATAAGGAATTTTGAGATTGATCATGCATATTAGTCCCTCGATACTTTTGATAAAACTCTTTACGCGCCATCGATTTTTTCAATTACAAAACTCAAGGTACATTTCACGCAAAATTTTTAAGATTGAAAACTAGTTATATAAAAGATTAATACTAAGAAAAACGATAAATTAATAAATATGTGATAAATTTACTTCAAACTAATTTTTTGATTTAAAAATTTTAAAATTTATACACTCATAACAAATTTACCTTTAATTAGTTTATCCTAAATTTTATGATCAAATTGCTAATTCAAATTGAAAATTATATCGCTTTAGAGTTTGCTTTCCGTTTGTTATAAATATATTAATTTCTAGTTTTTATAATATTAATCTAATTTAAATGGAAGTTAATAATAAGTAAATTTATCACAAATATACTAATTTGTGAGTTTCAACGAGGTAAATTTGTCAATGAGGTAAATATAGGTGGAGACGGTTTATTTTACTTTGCGAAAGGAAAAAGAAAATGGAACAATGCGAGTGAGAAAGACAAATTACCCTTCAGACCAAGAAAAAGAAAAAGACAATTTACCCTGGCTATGAAAGGGCAAGATGGGAAATTAGCCCAGCGGGGACGCGAGGGAGAGGGAGGGGAGGGGAGAAGGAGAAAACCTAGTTGGGGGGGCGGACCGGGGGTTCCGAGGGGGAGTATAAATACGAAGGGCCGTTCTCCCGTCGCTCCTCCTTTCGACTCCACGGCGCAGATCCGAGGAGTTTGGGAATAAACCCTACTGCAACCACCGCCTCCTCTCTTCGCCTCTCCCTCAGCCTCCACTTCACCTGCGCCCTTCCCTCCTCACCACCAGGTTATTGCCTTCTCTCTCTCTTTCTCCCTTTCTCCCTCTCTCCTTCTCAGAGCTTGATAGAGCGTGCGGGCTTTTGGTTCGATGGCTGAATACTGGTTGATTTTGCTTCTCTTCTGCACCGGATCTGAGGCCTGCTGGCTCTGCTTTCTCGCGCGCCCGCCTCTTTTCGCGGTCTTTTCTCTGTAGTCGTAACGATAGTTCTTCGGAAGGAGATTGATAGCGTCGTTCGCTGGTAGTTTTCGTATCGTCCGTGTGAAAATTTCATGCGTATCCGAGTCGATGTTGCTTTTTAGTTAGCACTTTTGTTGTCGTGGCTTGATGTCAGTTTTTCGCATTCGAAAGTTTGTTTTTTTTTTTTTTTTTTAATTTAAGTCGTTATTCAGAAGTTTTTCTTGGACGGCGAATGGTAGTTTTCATGTGTGGTACTTTCACTGACGTGGGGTTGAAAGTTTTTCTAGTAGTTTCTGTGTGGTATGTGCACTTCTGGCTACGCTCGTTTATTGAAGCATTAATGTTGGTTGGAGAATATTTTGATGAAACGATGTTCGCCGTGTCAAGCTCTTTGCTTTGCAAAGACCCGCTTCCTCTGGCCTACGGTTTGCGTTTGTTTTTCCTTCCTCCCTGATGTTCACACAAGAGTCTTTATAAGGTGTACTTTTAATTTTATTCTTTCTTAGTTAAGACTTCGGTTGTTTTCTGTAACTCTGGAGAAGCGGGCACTGTGGTTTCTGGTGCTCAGGGAGTCTTTCCTTATATATCAGATGGCCAGCTGCCCTTTATTAGTTCTTCTTCGGAAATTGAAACAGAATTTAATGCTTGTAGCCCTGTCCTAGTGGTCTGCAAGTTTGGCTTTTCTGTAACATTTTTCTGCATTCGAAACAACACCTCTCTCTCTTTCTCACGTGAGCATGCACGCGTGCACAACACATACTCACATACTCCCATGCAGACACGCTATTGATATCTTGATACTGAGCATACTGCCCTTTCCATCCAGTATGGCAGGACTAGCACCAGAAGGTTCACAATTTGATCCGCGTCAGTATGATGAGAAGATAAGTGAATTGTAAGTAGTTTACTTCTATTTTGTAGCTCTGGTATTATGTCTCAGTCTACCAAAAATAGTCGTTCCTGGCCCAAAGGAGATAACATTGTAATTTCTTGATGGATTGTAGGTCTGCTGATGGAGGAGAATTCTTCACCTCGTATGATGAAGTTTATGATAGTTTTGATGCTATGGGTTTGCAGGAAAACCTTTTGAGAGGCATTTATGCTTATGGTACCTTCCAGGATCTTTTTTCCTAGTTTACCATTTGCCTCATATATGGCGCTGCTGACTAAAAGATTGTTTAACTGGAGAACTGTTATAGTTGGGGACATGCTAAGTTCCAATTTTACTGGATTGCTTATTTTTAAATCAAAAACATACTTACATACAAACGCACACATATATCCAGTGGACTAGGTTTTCCCTGTAGATTGATATACTTTTTTGATCTCGCAAGTGCTGGAATTTTTATAACGTAGTTTAAATAGGGTGGCAACCTACTTGCTGTCTAGGTATACATCGTCAATTGAAAGTTGTAGTAAATGCTACTCAATCTAATTTGAAGGTTTTGAGAAGCCTTCTGCAATCCAGCAAAGAGGAATTGTTCCTTTCTGCAAGGGTCTTGATGTGATTCAGCAGGCTCAATCTGGAACTGGAAAGACAGCAACTTTCTGCTCCGGGGTCCTGCAGCAGCTTGATTATGGTCTAGTCCAGTGCCAGGCCTTGGTCTTGGCACCAACCAGGGAACTTGCTCAACAAATTGAAAAGGTCATGCGGGCCCTTGGTGATTATCTTGGTGTGAAGGTGCATGCTTGTGTGGGTGGAACAAGTGTCCGCGAGGATCAACGCATTCTTCAAAGTGGTGTTCATGTTGTTGTTGGCACCCCTGGTCGTGTTTTTGACATGTTGCGAAGGCAATCATTGCGTCCAGACTACATCAAAATGTTTGTGTTGGATGAGGCTGATGAAATGCTTTCACGAGGTTTCAAGGATCAGGTTTCTTTCCTTCCTCGACTCAGTATTCTTCACTGATTTATCATGTTTATTTCAAAGCTTGAACAAAATACAATGAAACTGAGTTTTTCATGAATTATGTGTCCAGGTCAATCAATTTATCTTACCTATGAAAAAAAAATGAGCATTTCCGTTGGATATCGTAGACATCTTATTGATATTATGCAAGAAAGAAAATTCCTAATCTGACAATAATAGCTCACTCAGTTGTAGATGCTATAGAAGCATCATTCGTATAATATTGGGGCAGAAATTTGTGTTCTGAAAATGTATTTATGACCTGGTTGATTTGCTTCTGTTCTCTCTCTCTCTCTCTCACAAACCCATGCCTTTGTTCCTGTGACCTTGAGGTACCCCAACCACAATGCCACAAAGGCTGGTGTATTTGAGACATCTCTAGTGGCAAATCTGTTGAATCGTCCCATGTCTCTTAAATGCTAGATGTTCTTATTGCATGATGTGAGCATTGGGTCCCTGTTAACTTTAACTAGTTGGCGTTTGTCTGTTGTTAATGAGCCTACTTTGGAGACATTATTGACTGATGGCATTGTTCTCATTTGCAGATCTATGACATTTTCCAGCTTCTGCCATCTAAGATTCAGGTTGGAGTGTTTTCGGCTACTATGCCACCGGAAGCTCTTGAGATCACAAGGAAGTTTATGAATAAACCTGTGAGGATTTTGGTCAAGCGTGATGAGCTCACCCTTGAAGGTATCAAGCAGTTCTACGTCAATGTTGACAAGGAAGAATGGAAGCTTGACACTTTGTGTGATCTTTATGAAACCTTGGCCATTACCCAAAGTGTGATCTTTGTGAACACCAGGCGGAAGGTTGACTGGCTTACTGATAAGATGCGAAGCCGAGACCACACAGTCTCTGCAACTCATGGTGACATGGACCAGAACACCAGGGATATTATTATGCGTGAGTTCCGTTCTGGATCTTCTAGGGTTCTTATCACCACTGACCTCCTGGCTCGTGGTATTGATGTGCAGCAGGTCTCGCTTGTTATAAACTACGATTTGCCAACTCAACCAGAAAATTACCTCCATCGTATAGGACGAAGTGGCCGTTTTGGAAGAAAGGGTGTGGCAATTAATTTTGTGAACAGAGATGATGAGAGAATGCTATTTGATATTCAGAAATTTTACAATGTGGTGGTCGAGGAGCTACCATCCAATGTTGCTGATCTTCTTTGATGAGTTTTTCTTATTGGTCGAAGCAGGAGGTTTTTCTTATTCTCAAGGTATCGACAGCATTCTGTTTTGGTTCCTCAAAAATTAGTTTCCTAAGTTATTGATGTCCAAACGGATCTGACGATTAACTCATAATGCTCCTGGTGCAATTGCAATACTGCTTCAAGTTTTGTTGTAGGGAAGGTTTTGTATTATCTTTATCATTTAAGGTTATGGACAAAGTCGTTAGTTGGTCTAAGCATGGTCTTTTCGTTCTGGTGACCGCATTACTTTTTCATGTTGTATGTCATAGTGGCAATGTGTCGTGGCCTGGTCCTTTCTCTCTTCTTTTCTCTGGCGGTGCTTGCTATTTTTTATTTTTGTATTCTCTCGTCTAAAGGGTATTTATTCATTGCCAATTCACCTTAGGATTTAGTGATTTCCAGTTTAATATGCGTTTGTGCACAGCTAGACCAATTTGTTGTTCTTAATTATCTCGCAGAAAAAATCCGAGTGTCATTCAGGTTTATAATTACTGTATCATTATCGTTAGTTTTTCTCCCGCCTGATGTAATTGAGCGGAAGTCAGGAAAAAAGTCGTGTTTATCAGTGAGTAAATCAGCAAGCAATTTGAGTGTTGAGTTTTATTTAAGCCAAATCTATCGTGATTGTCTCGAAGGACATCGACGTGTCCTCAATGATTAGGTGCCGATTCCTATGGCAAAGATGTTCTTTCTCAATTAATGGCAAATGTAAAAGAGATGGTACGAGATAGTTTATAACCGTGCGGCAACCTACTTACCCTTCGTTGACGCATCGTGATTCGAGGAAAGATCGTACTGATTCCGAAATTCGGAGAGTTGAGACGCATGGGATCGGTTTCGATTGTCAAGGTTCTTGATCTCAGCATTATAACGGAGTTTGTAGTTCTCTTTTCCTTTTGCCAAGTCATTCTTTTCGGCTTAACGACAAGCTCTCTTGATGAGGGGTTGAATATTCAGCTGACAGCAACCATCATCGCCATAATGTACAAATCCACAGGAGCCTTTCGGCTCAACTACCGTGCCTTTCCTTTATGCTTTTCGGACCCACCCATGTCGCCATAATCAAAGACGATTGGAAGGCTTATTAACCCGTTGTCCCGAGCGAACCAAATTCCCACCAAAAAGCACACCCGTCCATCACGACCACTATATGCTAAAAACGTCTCCGCGACCCTGACCATCCGCTCAGTTCGTGACCAGTCCAAAGGAATCCGATCATCAGCAGCATGCAGTCGGAGCTATTCGCGATGGTCTCGATCTGTTGTCGGCGAAATCAACCGAGTCCAACCATTTCGTGCTCGCTGGTCACTTTTGGTTTATATATATATCACCGCAAACGAGAATTTCGCTAGTACTAGTACTGACCAGAATAAAGAATCGGCAAAGCACATTTGGTTTCTTCACGCTAAGTCATTTTCAGATCTGAGTAAGCGGTCAAAGCTGGCTTTAATTATACAAAGCAGCCACCACCGGGCCCTCCACATGCCCATTCAAACATAGCGGCCAACCGAATGCAGCTACTTGCTTCTTTGCCAATTTTCTTGTTCCCAACTAAGCTAATTAGCAAGTCACTGAAGCTTATGCAATTATAATATACATGGCGGGCCACTGCCTACCCGAAATTTTCTTTAAATGCCCAACGCCCGTCATCTACTCAAACTGAGCAGTTCCCAACCCAATACGATGACCCATAAGAAAAAATATCATAGGGAAATATCAAAAGGCAATAAACTCAGATTATATCACCGCCAAAGAAAAATGGGAAAGAACCCAAGAACTCTCTCTCCTTTTTGTCTTTAGTTAGTCTTCTCTCTCTCCCTCTCTCTCTCTCTCTAGACCAACTCCATTTTTCACACTTTTCACACCGTGGGTTCTTCTCCTTCTTCCTTCTTCTTTGGGTTTGTGTTGCAATCGATGGAAGAGTACAGATCCAAGTCGTGCAGAGATGGAAGAATGCAGATGGAAAGCTACTATGGAGGGAGGCCGGCCCCGACAAGCATGCATGATCTGAGGAGTTACAGCGCCAATTATGCGGGCTCTTCCTCTTCTTCTTCCTCGAACCCACCGACATTCATGCCCAGCAAGGAGGTGAAGATGAAGAAGAGCAAGAGCAGGGTCGGATCTGCGTCGTCGAAGAGCTGGGCCTTCAGTGACCCTGAGCTCCAGAGGAAGAAGCGGGTCGCTAGCTACAAGGCCTACACCGTGGAGGGCAAGATGAAAGGGTCCCTCAAGAAGAGCTTCAGGTGGATCAAGAACACGTGTACCCAAGTTGTCTATGGATGGTGGTGATGAATGATGACTGACGATGATGATGATGATGATGATATTAAAAAGAAAAAAAGAGAGGGTGTTTCTTCTTCTTTTTTCCTCCTCTGTTTTGTGTTGTACTTGAGGCTGAAGGTGCGGTGGATTTCACCTGTCTGCAAATGCCAAATCTCCCAATTCCTCTTTGGAAATAAATCATATACTTAATGTAGCACATTGATGTGGAGCTGTGTCTTTGCTGTCTCTGTTATTTTTCCTTCCTGAGAGGGGGAGAAAAAAGAGAGGATCTTTTAGGTATTTCCAGACCCCATCGTTCCTGGCTCAATCTAGTTTCATCAGATCTGTCTAGTCAAGGGGTTGATCTCGCTTGAGAGATGATGGTAATTATGTACTTTTCAAGTTTCAGGGTTTAAATTGACCAATCCACACTGGCTTCTTCTGGCACAGAAGTTAAAAATTGGAAAGCCTCTGAAACACGATGAAAAGGTCTCCATTTGAAACTTTTGTTTCCATACTCGATCTTTGCCAAAGATTCTTTGGATAACTAACGATGAAAAGGACTTTTAGGGAACGTCTTTCCTTGATTCCTTTCTCCATCTATGCGATTATATGTTCCTAACTTAACTTCCGGTTCAATGGCTAACTTATGTTTGATTAATGGAATATACATATATATATATATATATATATATATATTGGTCAGAGATTAATGAAATATTTATTAGCTGCAATTCGAAGGATTTGGATTAAGATGGAAGCAAATGGAGAGGAGGCAAAAGGGTAATTATCTGTCACAAGAGGGGCAAAAGGGTGATTGGCGGAGTCCCCGGCAGTGAATTTTTATTTTTTATTTTTTGGCCAACCCTGACGGCGAATTCGAGACCTCAATTTCTGCAAATGTGGTCGGAAGCGATGTTGTGGACTGTGTTAAAGGAGTGTGCTTTGGAAAACGTGAGGAGGCTTCATGTAGAACATGCAGAAGATGATCCATGAGGTTGCTTCATGGTTACATTGTGTGAAATCCTAGGTCTGAGGAACGAAATACATTCAAAATTTCATTTTTTGTGCCGATCTTTTTCTTTGGGAAACTAACATACGATGTATCTAGCGTTGAAAAGGAAAGGAAAAGATGAATGTTAATTAAGGGGGTGACTGGTGAGGACACGAAGCAAAGTGCATATAGACCGATCAATGGGTTTCGAGGCAGAATAAAGTCGAAAGAAGTTGATCATGTTCCTTTTGGAATCACTCAAAGCTCCCACAAACTACTCCCCATGTTTTCTGTATTTCTTAAGAGTGCCAAGATAGTCGTGCATTTGAGCAAGCTAAGTCTACTTTCACTAGTCTAAAACACTGAATTAGTATGAAATAAAATATTATTATTAAGTGCAAAATACTATCCACTTACTAAAATGTTCACTTATAATCTGTCACATCACTTAGTAAATCAATTTTGTAAAGTGAAAACTAAAGGATCGAGAATATATAAAAACCAATATTCGAGTAAAAGTGATTTACCATTGTGTTCGTTCATTGGCTAATACACACACAAGAACATAGTCACCAAGCTAGGAGCCGGAGACGGAGAGGGGATTTAGCTTGGATATTAAGATTAACTTAAGATTTGCACACCATATAATTGTATATTCGTAGAGATCACATCTTAAGATTTCTCTTTCTCTAAGGGAAAAATGAATTAATTTAATAATTGTAAAAATAGACTAAAATACTTAAAATTATATAATATCGAGCTAATAAGCTTCGGCTCCAACTCAAGCTCATCTTTTACTCATAAGCGGATTGCAATCGGGCCGACTGGAGTAGAGCTGGGGTATCTCGATTCTCTAATCGAATGGAGCAAGAGCAGGAAAACTTATACACAATCGATCTAGCGTCAAGTTTCCAACACCTAATGGGCAAGTCGAGTAAAGCCTCTACTGGTTAAGGACTTGCCGGACGAGAAATGTCAATTAGACGCAAAAATTCAATTTAGGCAGGCACGATAAAGGATTGCTGCAACGGTATGAGCAAGGAAAAAGACGAATAAAAGGCAATTCTAAAAGTAATGTCATGATATGACCCCGAATAAAAAAGTAATGTCATAAATTCTATTCAGCTTCTCGACAGAGCATGACACGCTCTTCATCTTGATAATGTGAAGGTGTACAAACGGTTTCAACCCGGACTTTACGACACTCCTCAAACCATGATTCAAGCAGAGGTTGACATAACTGTTACCCATCTAATACAACTGAGTTGGAATGGTAGAAACTCTTACAGACCAAACTGGGTTAAGCAAGGGATTCACTTGGAGC
The DNA here is from genome assembly GCF_016545825.1 of Eucalyptus grandis. Taxonomy (NCBI): domain Eukaryota; kingdom Viridiplantae; phylum Streptophyta; class Magnoliopsida; order Myrtales; family Myrtaceae; genus Eucalyptus; species Eucalyptus grandis. The sequence continues at coordinate 42,711,761 of NC_052617.1, read as the reverse complement.
ATGGTCTTTATTGTATAGCTACAGTCAGAACCCCCCCAGCAGGATAAAACAGAATTCACAAACTCAGTGCACGAATATTATACCATTAACAAATTTACAAAGGGCGGCGATTCGAACTTCAGCGTTGCTAGTACTGCAACCTCTCCTTGTTGTTGAAATGCAAGCTCTCTATCCCTCTCAGGGTGGACTCAAAATTGTTTATGTTTGAGGCATTCCTACTAGAAGCCTGCTTCTGCTCTGATGGTGCAACAGGCGAATTTCTTTGGGCACTGGAAAATTTATGATTAATTCCTGGGCTCACATCAGTGGTATGACGGTGAGAGGCATCCAACTCACTCTTGAAAACCCCAGCATCCCGACTGCCAGAAGCTGCAGGCTTCCTTGATGAACTGCTTGACCGCAAGAAATTTGAACTAGATAACTGCGTGCATTCAAGAGAACATATGACTCATTAACATAAAGAACCAATCATCCATTATATCATGCACATTAGAAACAGAGACCAAGCAACGTGCATCAAGATTAAGAAACCAATTATCACGGTAGACCTGCTCTTTTCCACCTGGCAAAGTAAAAGTATGTCAACACGTTCCCTATAGAATTTTCCAACAGACAAAAGTGTTTAAATAAATAAATTCCAAGCAGATGCTGGCACTGCATAGATAGGTAGAACTTGAAGGCAATTGATCAGTTGCATAAATAAATCCGATAACCAAACAAACAAATTGGCATCACTTCTTTCCCCTCCTGAATCTTGATACTACAAACTGCAAGTAGAACACAGGACATGAATAATGTCACAGCAACTAACCACTTGTCTTGTAACCTCACAAGGCACAATCATGTAATCCCACCAAGCTCACCACGGTATTATTCTGAGTGGCATCATTTGGGATAGCTGGATCCAGATAGATTAATTTCGAGTGACAAGGATCAAAGATATGGAATACAACTAAGGCATGTTACGCCACTAAAAACAGCCAACAACCGTAATGATATTTTGGGGCATATTTCCTTAGCTGACTATACGAACGACTCACCAGAACTTCTTTAGATGCGACAGAATCATTTGTAACTGGATTCTTTGGCTTCAATAAACTTCCAGAAGTCGCAATTGGTCCAGAGTGCCTCCGACGAGATGGTTCTCCCAGAGACCATGCAGCAGGTCTACCATCTTCACCGCCTTCATTGGAAGGTTAAAAGCAATATCAAATTATTGGAGATTGTTTGCAATGTACTAATGACTGCTCTGAACTTCCAAGTATGGAGCAAATTGTGTCATAAAGGAAAGGAGGATCACCTGATTGCCTCTCTGTGTTATTAACAGCTGGAGGTACACCAGAACTTGGACCAGCCCCATTACCCTGTTCGTAAGAATGTGACGAAGCATAAGAACCCAATGAATCTGACCATCCAAGGCAACAAAATTCATTATGGAATATGATTCTCACCAGAGCACGGGAAGGAGGAGTGGCAATTTGAGATTGCTGGTACTTCAAAATGGTCCAATCGAAGACATAGTCAAACTGAAAGCCTAGTGCAATAAAATACTTTCAATTCCAATCTGTTGGTAAGAAACTCACTAAAAAAAAAAAAAGGAGGGGGGGTGGACAATCTAACATGGGGTAGAACTGTATAAAACAACTTAACATGACATCACTACAGATAAAAATGAACTAATTAAATTCAAACCTTCACGGATGAAAAGGTCACGGAACAGCCTCTTTAAATAAGCATAATCTGGTCTATCATCAAATCGCAACGACCGACAGTAATGGAAGTATGATGCAAACTCTGTAGGATAACCCCGGCTTAATGCCTGGGAAAACAGGGAACAAGTATCAATTTTAGAAGACTATCTTCCTTTGTTAAGCAGTTCCAGAGAAAAAAAATTAAATTAGCAATGACTCAAAATCACTTAAAAAGCTAGTGATCACCTCAATAGAAGTTGAAACTTTCTTTTCACTGATTTTTTCATATTTCTGCTTCTTTGTCCCGGCTTTCAATCCCTGCCAGGGTAGGCTAGAGAAAAGCGAAACTTAAAAGAGGAAAAGAAAAAGAGAACAAAAAGAAGAAGATAGAGAGCGTTGGAAAGGGTTCTTGGGGGAGCGGGTGGAGTAGAGGATGGGATGAGGAAAAGAGTCAGCAAGAGTTTTACCTTCCTCTGAGAAAGTACATCAAAACATATCCAAGTGATTCTAAATCATCTCTACGGCTTTGCTCTGTCAATATCAGGCAAAATATAGTGAGTTTTTCTAGAGGCAAAGTAGCCAAAGACTAGAGCCATTTAACAGTCTCATTATAAGGGTAACGTGAGAAGATAAAAGAAATAGGCTTTAAGCATACCAATCCCAAGGTGAGTATTCATGCTAGCATATCTGGCTGTTCCCGTTAAATTCTTGTTTTCTCTGTCAACCACATCAGCATCAGCATGGAAATACCAAAACAAAAAAACACGTAACTGGTGAAACACATATCAAATTGGTTGAAATCTCTAGACAAAAAGGCCGGAAAAATCATTAATTACATCTTCATAAAGCTAGTTTTACATTTAATGCAGAGAAATCATACCGACCAGCAAATCATGCATGCTCCACTTGCAAAACACATAAATGAAACAGAAAATAATAGGAGGAACTTATCAACCAGCAATCGCATTTTAATGAATAATTAGCTATTACAAGGAGAGATAAGAAGCCAGCCAATATGAGAGCAGCAAGTTTAACACTGCTAAAGTAGCAAAGGCTCACCCCACCCCACCCCTAACAAGCGTTAGAAATGTCAAATCCTCAAGACATTAAAGTACTAAAGTAATAACCAACCTGTAGGGGATATGTTGATGAGTTGAAGTGTCCCTGTATTTCTTCGCAAGACCAAAATCGATAATGTAAACCTATATTCAAGCAGGCAAGAAGGCATCAAAATCAAGTCCTTTAATATGCAGATACGAAGTCCACCGACCATTAAAAAAAATAAAAAAAGAGAGAGATTGTCTGAATTCAACCTGATTTGCACGCCTACCCAAACCCATGAGGAAATTGTCTGGCTTAATATCTCGATGAAGAAATGATTTAGAATGAACAAATTCGATGCGATTCATCTGTAAAAAATATCAAAGTTCTATAAAATGATAAGAAAAGGAGTTAAAACAAATGACCATGAGCATAAAGAAACCTACCATTTGATCAGCAAGCATGAGAACAGTTTTAAGGGAAAATTTCCTACTACAAAAGTTAAATAAATCCTCCAGACTTGGTCCCAGTAAATCCATCACAAGCACATTGTAGTCCCCTTCGATACCAAACCATCTTACATTTGGAATACCGGCTGCCAAAAATAAGCACATGCAAACCAATGGCATCATGATAAATAACAGAACAGACATAGAGCACACATAGTTGAATCCCAGGGGGGAAAAAGAGCACCATAAGTTGAGGCCTTACTTGCTCCCTGAAGTATTTTATACAACTTTGATTCGTACATCAACTGAGGATGCTTTGTCTTGACAGTTTCCTAAACAAGTGGCATTATATAGAACTCAATCAGTATTTACTATCATGGATAGCACCAAAAATGTGCTTCAGAATTCAACAGCATGTTTGACTAATGTGTTCAAGTACAGAGAAAAGGCACAATCAATACAAAATGGTGCCTGCACTGCAAAATAAATAATCAAAAGAATTAAGAAGTACAGTTCACTTTACTTAAAAGACTATGCTTCTATCTTCTGACAGAAATGCAGATAAATAAAATGGTGTATCCCTCGCAAAAGGCTGGCAATTCGTATTCAAATGTCAAAGTCAAGTTATGAGATTGTGTCAAGTCGCGTCATTGCAAAACGTAATATTTTGTTGAGCACACTTAGGAATTTATGTATTTTAAAATTTGTGTCACTTTCGAGTTTGTCAGCATCTGCGTTCATAAACATTTCAAATCAAATTAATTATTATTTACAAACAGACAAACTTCAGCAGTCTGCCACTGAACATCAACTTAAATTTCCCTATCTACCAACAGATAATGGTCCAACATGAAGGATCTTCTCCACTACTAAGTCAAGTAGATAAGGCAGTAGCATTCTCCATCTAATCATAATTGGCGGAGCCACAGACCCGCAGCACCGACAGAGTTCACTCATACTATCCAAACTCATTTCTCATACCAATTCACGGTAATTTATGCATGACATGAATCTTTGCATGCAGACTACATTATCTGAGTGAGAACAGACAAAGGAAAACAAAAATCCGAAGAAGCTTGTTTAAGTCTCTTTCGTTCACAATTTCCGGTTTCACCAAAAACAAATTTCTCATCATCTGCATGGGCACTTGCTACTGTGCCTTTAATAGGTCTTCCACCGAATGGTATGTACCATTTTGGCAAGGAGGATGTCCACATAGGTCTAGCAACACTAGCACACTCGTTAATTGTTAATGGAGCTTCTTCACGTCATCAAAAGAGAATACTATAGTTGCCTCAGTTCCTTCCACTCAACCCCCTCATTAATCTCATTCAGCAAAAAATATACAAGTTTCAAGTGAAAAATCAATCTTTTATCTTTCTCTTTTAAGTAATCTTTCGGGGCAAAAAGTAGATACTCAACAATGGACAAGAAGCACTCACTTCTCGACAAAGTCGAGACATACATTGTAAAAAATCGCCAAAGATGCAAATCACTTGAACTTACAATCGAATTAAAGCAGAAGCACGACATGAATTCACTCACTGCAGCTCCAAACATACACACACATGCATGCGGAGGCCACAAATGGATGAAGCTTCCACTCGTTAAACAATAATCATTCTAAAATACAGAACTTAGCACCGCCAACCGGAAGTCCGGAAGCAAGTGAACCAACATCAACGCCAGTCAAACACCCGAGAAGAAAGAAATCGGAAAAGAGCACAATCCATACCGCCTTAAAAATCGTAAAAAGCGGAACATCAAAATTCAAAATCAACAAAATACCGACGCGATGACTCCAACGACACTAAAATATAAAATCAAAAATCAAAACGCACAAAGAACTCGAAAAAGAAAAGGGCCAATTTCAACCGGGAGGCGAAGAGCGAGCCACTCACAAGCTTAATCGCGACTTCCTCGTTCGTCTGAATATTAGTACCTGGCAAAACAATTCACGGAAAATCTCACAATCAAGCGAAAAAACGGAACGGACGGAGCACCAAAATCGGAAAAAAAAAAAAAAGAACGCGAAGCATCAGTCAGCGAGTAGTCCACCGAGGTAGATCTCTCCGAACGATCCGCTGCCGATCTTGCGGCCGAGCCGGAACTTGTTGCCGACGCGCGGCTCCATCGGAGAGAGAGGGAGAGGAACCCTAGCCGCGCGGCCCGCTGTGATCCGGAGGAGGCGGCGGCGGCGGCTACAGGGGAGACTCCATTGCCGTCGAACCCCCGCGACGACTGAGCCAGCGACGAAGCGAGCGAGCGAGCGAGAGAGAGAAGGAGAGAGAGAAAGAGAAGGAAGGAGAGAAAAGAAGAGTGTTGGTATACCGAACCGAGCGAGACGGTGACGAGCTTTGATCTAATCGACCTTTTTTATTAATCGGGTGATTACGTTGCTAATCACGGTCGCTTTTGCTTACTTCCTTTTCTTTTTAACCTTTTTCTTTTTTTTTTTTTTTTGGGTTTTTTGATCTCATCTTTGCTTAGTTGTGTCGGCTCTTGTTTGGCTGCCCATCGAAGAAAATGTTGTCTACTATTATTCAATTGCGCTTTCATTATTTAGGAAAAAAATCACAAAAGAATATCCAATGCCCGCTGTGACATAAATGCTAAAAAAAAACCTAAATATACCCGAAATAGAATTGAATAAAGGTATATAATTTTTGAAACTCAATGAAAAGTTAAGGTATTTGTATCATGACAGGAGAGTTTATAGTTTTTACTACACAAGATAAGTTTGGAGGATTTGTGTTATGATTGGCATATTCAAAGTGTTTTGTGGTATATACCGTTTATAATTTAATTTTAATAGAGCGTCCGAGATTTATATTTTAGTTTTTCTTGAAATTATGTTTTGTATTGTTTGTTCTTTTTATTTTTTGTTTATTTGAATCTTGATTCTTGGATGCATCGACGTTGTTTTGGAAACGATTCTTGCATTATAGAAGTAGGGCGGCCGGTCTTATATTGCTTGTTTATGCGATTTTAATCCTAAATAGTCAACCTTTATCCAAAAAAATTTTAAAAATTGCGCATGCAAGCATTGTGAAATCTATTCGAGATATTATATTTTTTGCCTCCGTCCGACATTTTATTCAATTTTTTTTTCTTAAAACAATCACCTTGCCTGTCCATTTAAATTCCTCCTAGAATTAGATACTATCCCATAGACGACACTTGAACGGCTTATTGTACACCTTCTTAATTTTTAAACTCAATCTTGTATTTCTGCGCATTCACATTGATCAAATTTAGACCTGATAAGCCACGTCTCGGCACAAAGGTCATTCGAAACAAGTTCGAAATCGAGTATGACTCGCTAGAGCCGAGAGAATCAATCCTCAGTATGCAACTCACCCGATTTTAACCATGCTTAACATTTTCTGTTAGTAGATTAGATTAGTCAGTTTTTTGCTTGCACGTCCAGTTCAATGTAGTGATCCAAACAGAGAAAAAGCACCTGTTTTGACGGAAATTGGTGGCTAAAAGAATCAATACAAGCGATCTGAAGGACTTATTACACCATCAGGATGAGCGGTGACATGCTACACATAGGCATTTAAAAAGAGAGGAGTGGAGAGATGTGGTAGACTGTACAGAATAGAAGCAATTTCGCTATACCTTAAGAGCTATCACTCATCAAAATTTTACAGAGATTACAATACAGGGAGGGTTATGACTAACTTCAGATTATCTGTGCACGGGAGGGAATCCGATCATCCCCCACTTTTCTTCATCTGATTACTTTTCTTTTTTACTGGTACAAAAAAAATGGAGCAAGAAAAGGGCCTCAACAAAGAAATCTGCAATGGCCTCAAACCCTACTGATGAAAAAAGAAAAAAAGGTATCCATGTCAATCAAGAACCAAAACCGCTCTAAGTGCCCGTCACGACGCAGTGGTGAGGCGCTTTTTCTGCAGCCTCCCTCTCAAATGCCTGATCTTCGCCTCCACCCTCGCGGTGAAACCGATTTTGGTTTCTTGTCTGGCCTTGGACCGTTCCCTCGTCCACATGACCTGGTCTCTTTTGTCCTTCTTGTAGTACTTGATTTCTTGAATGATGTGGTGATCCATGGGATTGAAACATCTCTGGATAGATATGTGACTGAAGTAAAATAGGTTGCAAGTGATCGTCGCCAGGAAGGTGACTGCCCAGAAACTCACGGCAGGAGCAAGGACCTCGATGAGAATCTTGTACACGTTCCCTGTGTAAATGGGAGAGAACATTCCATAGATGAAGAGGAACAGATACCAAAACGCGATGCTTCCCCAGATGAACAAGTGTTGGATCCATGTGAAGTGGCTCATGGTGAGCGCGATCTGGCAGTTCACCACCCACACAATGCAAGTGAACATTACCGTTCCCACGGCTGTCATGTCGGCCATTTGGCCTCCTGGGCGAAACGCTTGCTCGAAGAAGAAGAGAACATTGAAGGTAAAAACAATGATGGAGGCAACGAGACCATTCGCCATCCACCCGAATATCTTATACCAGTTGAAGAACAAGTTTTTGGGTCCTTGCTGATACAGCGCAGGAAACTACAAGAAGTGGGCAAAAAGAGAGAGAGGACACGAATTAGCAATCATGGAAGTCTCTAGGTTGAGTGTGTATCAGCTATTGCCCTTTTGTCTTCATTTTTAAAATTACAGTGGTCAAGAAATGGTTACCTGCAAGCAAACCTCCGCAGAAACATCTTGTTCGAATACTCCTAACGAAAGGACGGGCAATGAAGTGACAAAGACATTGAACAATATCATGTACCAGTCGTCATAGATTGATTGCCCGGAGAAGGCTGTCACAGCTTCAAAGTAGAGGAAGGTCAAACCAAATGCTATGTTCTTGTAAATGAAGTAACATATCTGGATTAAGAAAGGGAAGAAAAGTCAGTGGGCAAGAGAGATACAGATGTCTGACACAAGAACATGACCTGCAAGTTTGTTGTCCCTTATATGATTGCTCAGCATAAATCGAGAAAGTAGAATAAAATATAAAGTCAGCAAGGAAGTCACAAAATTACCATCTGGGCTATTCTTTTGTAGCACCAGTGTCCGTGAACCACTAGGAGTTTCTCCAAAAACCGAAACTGAGCAATTGAAAAATCACTAGCCATCACAGCCTGCAAAACAGTAATGATATCAAATTATTATGAAGATCCAGAGTCAGTAGCAGGAGATGATCCTTATCATTAATTATCATAGGATATATGTTGAACACACCCCAATCATCAGGGAAGACAAGATGATAGCCTTCACAAGGAGATAGAAAAAGAGGCACTAACCTGCATACCTTCCACCCCACTGATGCCTACTCCAATATCAGCTTCTTGAATCATGCCGACATCATTCGCTCCATCACCTATTGCTAATGTAGTCTTGCCAGTTCCTTCCTTCACTAACCTCGTCACCTGGAGTCAGGTTCAGACTTTCTAATATAAGTACCAAAACCTCTTTAAGTTGACCCACAGGCATTGCAAGCTTATATATATAAAGATGCCTCTAAAACGTAGGCAGGAGGACTACGACAATTATGAGAGGGGAAAAAAAGTTACCAGTGCCTTCTGCTTAGGAGAGACCCGACAGCATATGACAGATGCACAGTCAATTGCCAATCCTAAGAGCTGATGCTTCACATCATCTTCAAGGGCATAGGTCAGAGTTTTTCCATCAATTATCAAAGCATATGCTGCATGTGGATCTTTTTCTAGCTTGATCGCTTGTGAAGCATTGGTGATTTGCAGTATGATGTTCTCTTTGATGGCCTGATCAGCAACAAGATGCAATGTGCACTAAATGTCAAATAAAACAGTTATGCCTAATCAAAATGTTCAAACTCTCCAGCCAGAGCCTTACCTTCTTCGAGTCTTGCCCTAATGTGTCTGCACTTGTCATTGTTACACAGATCTGCTTCATCCCCTGCCTAAGTAAGCTGCAAGCAAATCTGCAATAGACACAATGGATTTGAAAACCCATCAGGTTTCCTATTCCGGCATGCTTCCAATGAGAAATTAGTTTCCCAACAGTAACAGATCTCATTTGAATGAAAGAGGTATTGGGAAAGCTTTCTATTAGCTACAACCATCATACCCTATGTTGATTGCAGTTTCCATCTTATCTCCAGTAAGAACCCACAGCTTAAGACCAGCTTGGGCAAGTTTGTCAATGCACTGGGGCACCTATGGGGAAAAACACTAGATATCACCTTCAAGTTCAGATGAACTAAATGAATGGTTTATGTGAGTAAATAAACTGAGGAGAACAATTTTTTTATTTTACCCCTTTCTGCAATTTGTCCTCCACAGCAGTGGCACCCACAAGAATCAAATCCTTTTCCATCAATTCAGCCACCCTTTCGAGCATGGCATCTCTGTCTGCCCCGATAGTAGTCTTTGCCTTGACAAACTCATCATTCCAAGCATTATACTCAGACTCTTCAAGCTTTTTATAAGCAAGTGCTAGCGTACGTAAACCATTTTCACCATATTCCTTCAGATGTTTGTTGGTAACTTGCTCATATACTCTTCCATTCTTTGCCAACCGATCAGAAATGATACTGCACAATTATCGGAAGTTAACTTTTGGGTCCAAAGAGATGCCGCATAATTTCATCTATACTCTCGATAGAGAAAATATTAGGAGCATGATGATAGGATGGCCAGATGTTCTTTAAAGAAAAGAGAAGTGAGAAGAGACACCATCTTGGTGCTACCCTCCAAGTAATTGCTTTTAGAAGAGAATGCGAATTTACAGCACTTCCTTTTAAATAAATCTCTTTGAATGCCCTAATCCACAGTAGCACAAAAATAGAAGCTAGAAAAACACGGAAATTTTTATATTCAATCATCAGTTCTTAAAGTACTCATTGATAGCAAAAAACCATATGACAGCAAGGTTAACTGATTGCCCCCATGATAACTGGAAAAAGAAAAAAAGGCAATAAGCAAAGCTCATCACATGCAAAGAAACCCTAGAAAAACTTATTAAAGTTGAAACTGTAATGTCAGAATGACAATTGTCCAATATAAATGGTCAACATGACAGAGATATACACGCACGCGTGCATGCGCACACACATATATATCTAGACGCACGGAGGCACGCACATTCATGTCCAGGAGGGCACCTGAAAGAGAACCATGCTAACTTGCTTTCTCATGAGATAACTTTAAAATAAAAAGGTCGATATTATATATGAACTGCTGTCATAAGACCAACCTGTCAGCACCTTTGCACAGAAGAAAAATTTGCCCTTTCTCATCCCGCACAATCACAGACATCCGCTTTCTTTTGCTGGTAAAATCCAACAGGTTCAGAATTTTATATTCCCTGGAAAACATCCAAAAGACATACCATAAGACGAGGACAGTCATATTATGTCACCAAAGAACATAGGGGCAGAAAATACTTCTGTGCAAGTTCCTTGCCTTTCAACTGGAGAAGGATACTTTTCACGGACAAATACGCTTGTTTGAGTTCTTTTGCAAAACTCAAAGCCAAATTCTCTAGCAGCAACCAGAAATGCTATTTCATCTGGTGACTCAGCTTCATATGTGATTTCACTTGTCTCTTCATTTACCTCAGGAATCGCAGTGTGGCATAGTGCTAGTATCCGCAAGAACAACAGAATCATATCTGGCTTTGGTTCTTTCATCCAGTTTCCCCCCATCAAACGGCTGTCATCAAAATTAAAGCCCTTTATGGTGCGTTTCTCACGCTTTCCAGCCATAGAAGTAACGACCGTCTCTAGTTCAATCTCCGATGCCCCAAACTGGTTTCTGTTGTCCCGCACAGTGAAGGGACTAGAAATCTCAGGATCCTGCTCCTCGAGGTCAATGGCCATTCGCTTTGCAGCAGCGAGCTCAACCTCACTGGATCCCACACCGTATGCAGTACCTGAAATGGAACACTTGAGAAAATCCATCTGATTACATGTCAACGTTCCGGTTTTATCAGAGAGGATTGTGTCCACCTGGCCCAACTCCTCATTCAAATTTGAGGTCCTTGCATGAGCATGGACCCCGCTCTGTTCATCATACATGTCTATGTCCCTGTTAATAAAGATTGCTTGCAAGAACTTAACCATCTCGATGGAGACATACAGAGAGATGGGTATCAAGTACCCATACAGCATCAGAGCAGTGACAAAGTGGCACAGGCCCGATGCCACTGCTTTGTTTGGATCATAACAGGACATAGGATTCTCGGGTCGCAAGTACCACCAGTCAGGCATTTGGTACTTTGTCCGGACAAAAAATCCAATAGAACTAATCAATGAGATACCAAGTAGAGCAGCGAGAAGAACATATATGATACGGTCCATTTTCCTCTCTATGGTGCTCCTTTTGGAAGGTGATTCTGTTGCATTTTGCATTACTTTACTATCATGACCAGTAAAAATAGCCACTCCATAAACATAAGCTGTATTCCTGAGCTTGGAATCTCTGAGGAGTATCTGATTAGGATCCAGTGGATAAATCTGCCGGTCATACTCAAAATTGCCCACAAAGGTATAAAGACTGGGATTCGGGTCTTCACACCTGATCATCCCAGTAAAGTCCTTGAAACTTTCATCACCATCCAAAGGCAAAGTCACCTCTAATGACCTTTTTACTTTCAAATTTGTTTCACCATCCAAATTCATGGTTTCAACATAGCATAGACCGTCCTCATAACTAGATGACAGCAGAAGGAAATCTGCAGGAAAAAATTGATCTTTCTCGACTTTCACGACATCTCCTACACGAATATTCCGCCACTGTTTATAACCAAAGACTCCTTCTCCTTTATGCACACTAGCTTTTCTGGTATTAACCTTCATATCCTGGATGAACCTATGCCAATCCTCTATAGCCTCCTTCGCCATACTAACCCCGAGAACAAATGCCAATGGGGCAATCATGCTCAATGGGGTGAACGGAGAAAAAGAAAAGAGAGAGCATACTGCAGCCACGAGGAAGTAAATATTCGCTACCCTCCTAAATTGCTCAAAAAATGCTTTGGGCAAAAACGTGACGACATTATACCTTGTGGTCGATATGTAATTCGAGCAGTATTTCAGAGGTTTCTTTTTGTGCACATGGGGCTGATTGCAATGTACTATACGAGAATAGCCTGGGCCTTGTAATGACTGCGGGTCCTGAGTCTCAGCAGTGGTGGGCCGGATGCATCCGAAGGTATAAAGGCTGCTCTGGCGGATCCTTCCCCTTATCCTACCTCGAGTCATCTTCTGTCTTCACTTCTGTTCAAGATTATACCATCCGATTATAATCCTCTTAAGCATAAGAACTAAATGTTGACTCCAGCATGGAGCATCATTGTGCCTCTTATAATGGATTCCAGGTGATCTTTCCAGCTCCACCCGATGATATCCGAGAGCTAACTGTTTAAACTGTCTTCACTTCAGCCATCACTACGATGGGGTCACTGATGCACGCAATACCTTTCCACGACCTAATGAGATTTACAGAACAGATATGTATCAATTCACCAAACTCAATAAGCTATGCACAAATTGCACAAGAAACAACCAAATCCTGAAGAATTCAATGTGATTAATTTCAAGAAGAATATCTCATTTCAAACACCGCAGAGTCAATAGGGATCGCATTCAAAATTTCACTAGATGCCCTTTGTATGCTTAGCTGCGCTGCACTTATCTAAACTATGAGACATTAGGAATTAAAAGAGTCCATTTCTTGAAGCCTGCATTTTTGACAGATTACATTTTATACCCGAAGGACAACAAAAGCAGCGGTAATTGAGCACATAACAGATGCTGCGAATCAGCTCAAGAATTCAATTCTCGAAACAGTCGTCACCGAACGAAGCAGGAAAGTCAGACCCACCAAGAATCGGCAAATGCCGTTTCTTCAGGAAGAGATGGGTCGACGAGACAAATCAACCCGAGAAAACAAAAACAAAAAAACAAAGAAAATGCAGACCCAAAGTCCTCAACCCAAGAGAGCAATCCCAAAAGGGTACCTGAAAATCGCTCCCTCGTCTCCGCAGCGAATCGGCGAACACCCACTTCCGAATCAAGAATTCAAGAAAGACAAAGAAGCCTCCTTTCTGATTGCAGATCAAGGTGGGGAACAGAGAGAGAGAGAGAGAGAGATGGCCCGCTGTCTCCGGCGGAGCTCCGGGCAGAAGAGGACCCAGGAATAGCCGGGGCGGGTCTCCTCTCTCTCTCGGCGTGCCTTACGTCTTCTTCTTGAGCTTCGAAACGGGAGCTCCAAACCACATTCAACGATGGCTTCCTCCACCTCCTCCCCTGTTGTTTTATGTCATCAAGCCGGCGGACTTTTCTCCCTCCCCCACCGCTTTTTTTTTTCCTTTCCTTTTCCCTCTACTCTTTTTTTTTTCTAATTTTTATTTTTCCTCTTCCTTCTTTTTTTTTTTTTTTTTTTTTTTTTGTCAAATCTGGTTCTTCCCTCGTCCCCTAAAGCGTGACCTGTCCACCAGCAGCACCCAATCGAAGACCGAGTAAACAAAAGAGGAAAAATAATAATGATATAACCAATGTATATTCAACACTCCATCCCGAATGAAAAAAAAGAAAAAAGAAAAAAGGGAGAGCTGAGAAGGTGAAGCAAGACAAGCGATTTTGCCTTTAGGTGCCCTTTGAATGTACGTCCCCAGGCCCCCACAGCGCCACGTGGCGTCGGCTCAAGTCACTTGGCTGGCCTCTGCCTGCTCTCCATGTCGTCTTCTTCTTCCTCTAGATGGAATAAATATCCACGGTCCACCTACGGAAAATTGGAAGTTTGTTTTTTTTTTTTTTTCTAATAAGGAAAGAAAAATCGTGGGTGGGTATGAAATAATTAGGGTTAATCAATGACAAGTTGGGTTCGCCTTAATCGGGACTATATACTGTATGAAAAGCATATGATAGGGCCGATTTAGGTAATGCTTTCAAGGGTTGTGTTCATTGATGGAGGCACTGGATTCTTCTTGGCTAAGTTGAGCTACTAGGGGAAGAAACAGAAATCTTGTCTTTCGAGATAAAGTTTTTCGAACGGTCTTTTTCCGAATAATGGACGTGGGTAGATAGACCTTTTGACTTTTTTATGTTTTCCTTTTACTCCGTTAAGGTTTCGTATCAATTGACACGTCTTAACGCGTTTTGAATCTGAAATATCTAGAACCTCTTTTATAAAATGAAAGTGTTGATGTATAAAAATGCACATTACACGTGTAATTTCTGGAAATTCAAATAATGTCTTGACTTTGGAAGTTTAGGTGAAATTTATTATAAAGAGTATTAAAAGTCATAAAACTACTTTGCATCAATGCAAATTTAATCATAAACATTTTAATGATGCAGATTTAGTCTAAAACCCTTTGACTTTGTATCAATTCAATTATAAATATTTTAAGTAAACATTTTGAACTAATACCAACTTAGTCTTGAATCTTTTTACTTTTTGCCTATTTAATTAATCCAGCTAATTTTGGATAGATTTTGCTAACATAAATGGCGACCAATTTACGCAACATCACTAGCGCTAATGTGAACAATTTGTAATAATGTTATGATTTTTTCTTTATTTTTTTCTCTTTCATTTTTATCTTTTTCCTCTAGGTGGCCACCATTGACCATGCCCAAGAGGGCTAGCCTTGCCTAACCAAGGCAAGAGCTCAAGTCGACCTCACCTAGGCTAGATTTGGTGAGGCCAACCCTCCCCAAATTTGGGGAGGGAAGCCTTCATGGGGGCTACCCTCACCCAAACCAAAGCGACCTTGTTAGATTTAGCAAAAGGGAGCACTTGTCGAGGCTCAGCCTCCCCTTAGCCAAGCAAGGCTAGTCCACCTAGCCATGGCCAGTGGTTGGCTATTGCCAACTAGCCGGTCACTACCTAAAAGAAGAAGAAAGGAAGAAAGCTCATAAAAGTAAAAAATAAAAAAATCATTAAAATCTTATTAAAAATTATCAACGTCAATACCGACAGGATCACGTAAGTCAAATGGCACCCATATTAATAAAATATAGCTAAAATTATTTGAAATGATTGAATTAGCATCAAGTCAAAAGATTTATGATTGAATCATATAATGAAAATATTTAAGATTAAATTGTCATCGGTTCAAAAAAATTTAGATTAAATTGACATTAGTTCAAAATGTTAATGACTAAATTGGTACAAAGATAAAAGATTTAAGATTAAATTGACATTAAAAAGTTCCGATATTAAATTAACACAAACATAATAATTTTAGGATTTTTCCAATACTTCTTTAAAAAATCTCAGGGTTGTTAACTTGTTATGGTGACCTCTTTGGGGAACCGAAGCATGTCTCATCTGCCGTCCGTCCCCATACACGTCGCATTGAAACCCCATGTGCTCCAACACATGCAATTAAATTTTTTGAAATCCACCACCACCTCCACTAAGATTTGTCAGATCGGATGGCTTGGATTTGAAAATTGATATATTGTTTTTTAGTGAGAAAAAGGGAAAATGAAGGAAAAAAAGAGGGAGGAAAATCAACTATAAAATTTGGGGTCTTGTGGGGGGCCCACGTGGTATTTGGAATGGCCAGCCTCGACGGGCTCTTGTCTTTCGTTAATTTTCAATGGTCGATGGCGTGTGAAGACCTTCGTTTAACTTTCGATTTGAATTTTAAAATCTTATTATAACAAGACTCTATTTATTTCGTAAAAATATGAATAGTTTCAAAAATATCTCTATAAAAATAACTGTTTACATTACTTGTAAAATGAATGAACAAAAAAATAATTATTCGCGAAAATATTCAAACATTAATCATTATTCAAAGTGAAAATATTTTTTATTAATTTATTATTTAAAATAATACAAATAATTATTTTAAAAATATATATTTCATACCATTCATTTTCCGTAAAATAAACGAAACCAACATTAACAGCCTCGCCATCGATTTAGAATGGTTTAGGTCGTCCTCTAGAAGGGTTGACCGTGCTATTCTTTTTTTTGGCCTAAAATTTATGATAATTAATTTGCTGGAATGGTATCTAATTAATGATGCACTGAATCTGAGGAGCCCCTTTGAACATCTAGTGTTAAGAGGTGCTATCCCGCCCGCGAATTTGGAACGTTTCTCCCAATTGCAATTACTCTATCTTATCAAAAACGCGTTTTGGACGGCTTTGGTTACAAGAATCAAGAAGACGTCAAACACGTTTGATGGATCCGAGCGCAAGGACATGCATGCTTTCTCCTTTTTTCTTTTCGATTTTATTAGAGAATAATAACTTGGTTCATAATATCTGTCTATCTCTCCTTCTCTCTCTCTATATATAAAAGGATATTAGTACTGGGGCACACTTCCCTTATGCCCTTTTAACTAAAAACCAATTCAAAAAACTTTGGTATTTGTCAAAACAAGTGGTTGGAAAAGACAGCAATATGAAGCCTCTTTTTTGTAAATAATGTGGACAATTTAATGCATCATGATCTACTATAATGACCAATTATTTCGCAATTTTCTTTTCTTAGAATCGCAAATATTTAGAATTTGTCGGGAGTGAATTTTCAAAAAATCGGAACACAACTTTCTAGATGTCGCACTTACGATTTGAGATGTTTGTCAAATACCCTTGTCTAGTCAATTGCGATCTCAATTATGTCGGAGAGAGCGCTAGATTTTTTATTATTTTATTTTTTCTAAAACGTCTTAGGACCTTCATTCTCTTGGTGTCCCACGCCTCCACCACTCGTGCTTTTCCTTTAATTTTTAAACTTTGAAATTGCGAAGGCGGCTTTTTAGGGAGGAAGACCAAAAAAAAAAAAAAAGTTGAAAAGTACAGGAGAATATAATAAAGAAGAAACGATCTTGACAATCTCCTTTCCCTCTTCCTTTCCCTTGAAGTATGCCGACCCAGACGAACCATAGGTTATACCGAAAAAACGAGAAAAAAAACGCGAAACATGCCATCCCCTTTCCTCGTACATCATTGCCCTGTTTTTGCAGATGCCATGTTTATTGACGATTGCATTAACAAAACATAAACAAAAGGATGGTAACCCTCGAATTGGCCGGCAAGACTAAGTATGAAAACGTGCGACCCTCGTTGCGGCGGTGTGTGATGCTGGCCTGTCGCTGTCGGATCGCTTCGTTGACTCCAGGACATGGCTTGCCTTCCCCCTTCCTCGCCGGGTCAATCGTGGAGAAACGCCATATACGCTTTCGTCTCCAGGAAACCCGATTATCCTTGACGAAGTATGGGGCTGGCGGCACGCGTAACGTGCTGGATGTATTTTGCCCGTCCTTCTAGATTCGCAACAGGACGAGGGACGAAGCTGCGACGAAGATGGGCCTCGTCCGCACGAGGGTTTTTCGAGCACGGAATGGACGGGCATTCAAGGACCGATTTGACAGCGGTCGGAGCTCCCAGAAGAGGGGCCTGATCCGTTCCGAACGCACTCCGCATTTCTTCTCACTGTGCGAGATCGTGTTTCGGGAAAAACATGGTACGGTACTCCGAAGGACACGGGAAAAACGCCGAGCTCGAATAGTTCTCCTTGGCGTGAATCGTGCTGTTTAGTCGATGCCAAAGTATGATTTGATTTCGCCCAAGCTAATCATCCAATGTTGAGTGTCATTGGATGGATCGGTGTGAATCGAGCAAAACGGAAAAAATTATCCAAAGAGTTTTAAATTTACTATATATTAGTCAATTCAATCATAAATTTTTTAATTGTGTCAATTTAATCTTAAATATTTTGATAACTTACTAATTTAATTATAAATATTTTGATAATTTACCAATTTAATCATTCAAACTAATTTTAGCTGGAAAATCGCCGATGAGATTTGGCGAGAGCCACCCTCGCCTAGGTCACAATTGTTGAACCCTCAGCTATGGCTAGTCACAGGCCATAACTTAGTACCAACCAAGGCTAAAAGGAAATTAAAGGAACAATTCTAAAAATGTAAAAATTATCTAACCACGCCATAAATGATGGTTGGCGCCCACATTAGTTATTTTCACCAAAATATGATTGGAATGACTAAATTAGCAAATTGTCAATAAGTTTTAGAACTAAATTGATAAATTATATCCATCTCGCAATGGACGAATTGGTTTACGCCTTGACCTCTCAGCTGGAATGGTAGAGGTTCGAAACTTCTCGCTCCCATTGTACGACTTACCTGCTTTACATCGCTGGGAGGTGGGTTCCTGTGGCGCGCTCCGGGTTTACATCGCCAGTTGCTGGTTGTACAGTAATTCTCGGATCACAAAGAGAAGAAGAAGATAAATTATCAAAATGTTTATGACACAATTGACACAATTGAAATATTTAAGACTGAAATAATAAGTCATCAATAGGTTAAAAATTAAATTATCACAACTAAAAAGTCTAAGATTGATATGATCGTCGTACAATAGATTTAAATTTTTTTGAACAATTATCCTGATCAAAACACGTTGCCCAGTAGTTAATCTCTTAGATGTCCCCGCTTGTCTCATGGTGGAGACACGTGATAAAGGCGCACCAGACTTTCTTGTCCGAAAAGTGTGCTACAGCATAAATGCTCTTGGGTGTCGGTAGTTTTCAGTCTTGCACTCGTTATAGTTTCCAACCATCTTTCTACCCAAAAAAATCAAGTCAAGCAATTGCGAGACGTTCATCACCCCCCTGCGTGAGTTTGAGGAGTTCGAATCCATGATACCTCCAAGTTTTTCCAAACTTTTAAGAGGATTCCCACTAAAGTTTAGGAAGCTTGCTGCAGCCTGCTCCTCAAAGAATAAAGGATTGGTGTTTCTCTCTGTGTTTTGATTTGTCAAGTCGACTCGTACTGCCCACGAGAAAAAGCAAAGAGTTAAATTAGATGGTGGCATCATCTCACGAGACCACATCAGCTTGAGGGGTCGGACAACATTTTTCGGCAATTTAAGGGAATCTCTTGCGCGCTTAGGTTTTCGATGTGGATCAAGTCTCTGTCACTGATGATGACTTACAAATGGTGAGAGACACGCAATGAGCCTAATTTTTTTAGCTAGAAGGTGAGGGACAGGTACGAATCAAATCGTATAAGATCCACTTGTCGAGGTGATACAAAAGTGGACAATGATGGAAGATAAGATATTTTATTATAAATTACAGCTGTGCTTGACTGATTGTTTGGGTGAAAACAATTCCACAAATTATTTATCTAGATTTTCACACACTTGACTTGTTAAAATATGATCAGTCAATATAAAATTATTTACGGTTAGTGAAAATATGCATTTAAAAATAAAAAACGAATTCCCCAATATGAAAAGTAAAAAATAATTTATTGGAAAGTATGTTCCTTTATAATAAAGTTTTCCGCGGACAAACACACCCTAAGTCTAACTTTCAATACATGAGAAAAACAATATGCGCCAATATTTTCATTTCTTAATTTGTTTATAGTACAACCTTTTTTTTTGGGATTAATATTGACAAACTAATCCAAAATATATAAGCTTATGTATGTCCATAGTCCTCTGGAACTAAAGCCTCCCAGGATTTGGCTCTTATACCGTACCAAATGGCATTCAGAGTTTGGTTCTACCCTTCAACGACAATCCAATTTATCGCCGTCGTACCAGACGTGGAAACAAATGTGCATGCATATATCAGAGAGTTAGTCGACTCGAAGTTGATGTTTTGGGTGGGCTGGTTGAGCATCTTTCTAGTGGAATTCTCGCTAATACGGATAGGGAGAGGGGCAGAGGTTTCTGCATGATTGATGTGAGAGCTACTTCACTAGACAATGATGGGTTTGAACGAGTCCAAGAGAAATAAGGGACCCGAAGAGAACTAGTGGGTGTTAGCGGCAGTAGCATGCACTAACAACTAAAGGCAAAGAGTTGTTATGGAGTCCAAATCTTAGTTGTAACATATCACTCAAGGGAAGGTCCCGCCAGGCACATACTAAAAACAATTGAGGATTGAAGCAATCGAACGGCAGACTAACCAGTAACGATGCGACCTGATTTAGAGGATAAAAGGGTTTCGATAACAACAAGAAATGTGTTTTAAAGGGTTCATCAATGCGTGATGCTCCTTGACGGAGGCACAAGATATGGAAATAAACTTATGGTGATCCTTCAACAACCTTGATATAGTAGTCAAACACGAAATATATATGATTGGAGCTAATACAGGCGAGGCAATTGTCAAATTCTGCTTCGATTTGAAGTTTCATATTTGGTTTTCTGAGCGGAGCAATAGAGGCTGCAATTCCCACCAAGCATACAAATGAGTCTTAATGAAAACTTAGAGGTTAGAACTGAAGCTGGTTGTGGAGGGAGGAATGACGGGTGCCGTGGACTTAGAAAGACATAAAGGGGGACAGGGTTCAGCTGATGATGTTTGGCGGCTAAAGGAGGAGGGCAACCGGCGTGATGTCCCAAGTAAAGCATTGATTTCGATCGCAAATGAAAAGAGAGGCTAGAGTTTGGATTGCAACTTAATTTAGTCTCAAATCCTCGGGGGCCCAAAAGGGTTTGAGCGGCCTTGTTTTCAAATGTTTTTGCAGTCATATTCCCCAACGAGCCATGTTCAGTAATTTAATATCGAATTATTGTCATCTAAAGACACAATCAAATTTAAAGAACAAAAGGGCTTCGATAACGAAGAGGGACATGTTTGTAGGGTTCATCAATTAATGAGATGCTACTTGCCGTAGGCACAAGATATGAAAATTAACTTATGGTGATCCTTGAACAATCATGATATATCAGTCAAACACGGAATTGTTATGATTGGAGCTCATACTGGCAAGACAATTGTCAAATTCTGCTTCGATCTGATTCGTATAAAGTCTCATATCTGGTTCTTTAAGCAAGGCAATCGAGACTCACTCTGACTTTCCCACCCACCAAAGCAATGAAAGCATAAACAGCACACAAGAATGTCATGTCATCACCCTGGATAGCCCGGGCACTCAAAAACCCTTTAATTAACTCCCAACAACTTTCAGTGGACCTAGCCGAGATACCATCATCAATCCCTTCGATGCAGAACCACGGAACCACCAAGCAAATGCACGTGTATAATAGATTATATAGGATTGAGCCAATCGCATTTAGAGATACACCAAACACACGGTGGATTTCACAAAATTGCGCATGCAAGTTTCCGTCACATTTCCCATGCGATGCGAGGTTTTACTTTTATCTGCGTTGCATCATCCATCAAGTAGTTTTATCACAAAATTTGATGCACGGAGATCATCTTGCTGTAAAATAACCAAGAACCATCTGAGCAAATTGCACCTCACCCACAACACAACCAATGAGAGAAGAGAGCTGTCGTAACATGTATCATGTGCATTAATCAATAACCAAAGAGTTTTGTGCCACTAGAATTTTCGTAATAAAGTCCAAAAGAAAAACTCCAACAGATGCTAATTATTTCAATAGAAGGAGATCTGCATCAGCCTGAATTACAAAATCTCATTGCCCAATCAATCAATGGCTGTTAAAACAACTCAATCGTCACGCAAGGATATTTTTTCCTTTGGTAGGGGGGGATAAAAACTACAGAGAAGCAGCATACATATCATCAATTACAAGCAGAAAAATCATGTGAGGAGGGATCTTGTGATATGTTCGCGAGCTGTAGCCAATGCTTGGGTTAAAGTCTGCAAGATTTTAAAACAAGTAAAAAATGATAGAGAAGTTAGATCAATCTGGCAGAATAAATAAATCTAGCAGAAGAGCCTAAAGAAGCAAAGCAAAGCAGGGACTAAGTTTCCTATCAGAAAATATTTAGCTAAACTTATCAGAAGTAGTTATCGAGCATCAACTGAGCTTGTAACTATTCTTGGTAGTAGGAGAAAGAACACATGGAGAGACACAACACCTGCTCAGACAATGGGGCGGCTGCATCAATGCTGTGGGATGCGACTTTTCCAGCTATAGTACTTGCATCTGTTTCAAGAATCATCCTACAGAAACAGATACATAAGATATTAGATAAGCTTGGCCAATTTGAACAAAGCCAGTGTACAAGCTTTTTCTTTCTCCTTCTAGTTTACTGAAGAAGGATTTCCTGAAGCTAATTTAGCACAATGGATCTTCAAAGGAACCTAATTAACTAAAAGGAAGTGCAGAAGGACTATTTACCCTCCATCCACAATCTCGTCAATGCAAAGAAGAATAAGATCTAGATTCTCAAGTGCTTCATTTTTGTCAACATTGTTCCTGAGTGGAACATAGAAGAAAAAAGATAAGCACATGAACCATGAAGATACTAGAGAGCTGCAAGTTTCAAAATTCCTTCAACATGCAAAAATAAAAACAGCAATACCTCAGAATAAGGGCAACTGCATCAAAAAACCCTTGAAGTACTGAAGCTAAAATCAGCTCATTGTCATCATCACTTCCAGTCACAAAAAAGTGCAAGTCTTGTACGAATTTGTAGATGACAATGTTATTTTCGAACATTGCGATCTCCGCTGAAAGTTATGATATATCTCTAGATCAATATTGGAAGTGATCAGATAATTAAAGAAGACAAGACCTGACATCCAACTACAAATATCCATAAGCCAAGCAATTTGCACTAACTTCTCATTTCTTAGGTTCTATATGCAACCTGTTCGTCCGGCCACAAATAAAAGATGCATCCCTCACAAATTTTGACAAAGAAAAACCATGACATTTGAATCGAATCTCATTTGCCCTTTCCATCTCTGCCTCACAAAATCCATTTCGGACCACAAAGCAGGACATAGCATCAGAGCAGGTGGAAAAAAATCAACCAGAGCATGTAAGGACAAGGAAACTGCTTTATAGTTGATTGCCAAAGTTTCTAGAAAGTGACAAACCACAGAAATTCTCGCTGAATTCAAGTATGGTCTACTACACTAAGGCAAAATGCATAAGATAAGAGACTTTCACGAGAGATTAATTATCTACATCGACAAGCACAATTATTGAAATCGTCAGTATGTCATAGGCCACCTTCAAGCCACAATGGTATCGAACTCATGAAATTGATGAAGCACCATAATAGAACAAGAAACACCACTCACTTAAATCAATGCCAAAAGGATTCAGACAACAGAATCTTCATTAACATATATTCTACAGATGAAGTACCTTCAGTCCTAGCATTTGTCTTCAAAGTTTTGGTGAACACAGATTTCTCAAAGGCTAATTTAGCACTATTTGTTGGCCAATCATCTGAGAAATATTTGACCGCAACACGCTTTCCTTCAGAATCCAGCAGAAGAATGTTCTTCACCAAAGGGCACAAATCCTACGAACACAATGACAATACATTAAGTGGCAAAATACAAATTCATAAGTGCACGTTGAGAGAAAAACTGCTGATCTAATTTCATTAAGCCAGTCGACTAAGTAGTTGAGATAATTTCATTCGTTTAACTTAATTAGCTCTGTTGTCACAGATTGACACATTAATCAAGGAAATAACATCGCAGGAGGTCTTTTCATAAGAGACCAAATCAGAATCTTTAAGTACAGATCTCATAACAGAAGCAGTTTTATAATGTTGGCCAAAATAAATTGGGCTGACATCTATCCTAGACACTCAAGAGGGGGCAATTGCCTACGTGCGACAATTATTAGCATCGGCGCACTCCAAATTCAAGACATTTTCCAGTCACCACTGTCATTAAACTTCTTAAAAAGAACTGCCCTGCATTTTCTTAAGTTTCCCCTGACATGTTAAGAAATCACGATGCAAAGATCCATAATCGCAAAAACCATTGCTCCACCTAAACCAAAACTACTCACTTATACCCGATCTAATTTTACAGGTATAACAGCATACATCAATCTATAAACAACTGTAAAAAAAAAAAAAAAAAAAAAAAAAAAGTTTCGATATCAGTCCCTGCCCCACATGCGCGGCGGGCGGAGGGAGATCAGTTGCACAGCACAATCAATCTGCAACGGGCTAAAAATCTACGCGCGGCGAGACAAGTCCGGCGCCAAGAATCCAGATCGCCGCCGAACAGATCTACGGAGATACACGAGCAGAAGCGCCGGATCGCGCGCCTCTTGCTCAATGCGAGCAGGCTTCCATTGAAGCTCCGAGCAACGACAGAGATCGAAAATCGAATCGAAATCGACAAAACACAGCGCCGCAGCTCGCATCACTCAAAAACATCGCAAATCATGTCATTCGCAAGACAGTCAATCCTTCAGGAGAATCAAAACTCGTCTAACACGAAAACTTGTCTCCGAACAGAGAGAGAGAGAGAGAGTTACGTGAGAAGAAGAGAAATGCGCCATGGATGCTTGCGGTCGCGATCGGAAACAGGCTTATGGCGAAACGGCGAAACTGCTCGGGCTCGACTCCGAGTTCGTATTTCTTCGCTTTTTAGATCGGAGATCTGGTCTTGACACGACGTGTCGTTTTTGCCTCCACTGTATCTGGTGTGTTGAACGTCGTTTTGGGCTGAAACGAACCTGGGCTCCGCGTTGAGCCCATCTGGTGTGGTCTGGGCTTTGCTCTTTTGGTATGCTGGACCTGGAATCGCCTAAGCCCAGGCCCACTTATTGCACTTTCTAATTTCTATTTCTTTAATTTAATGTTCCTATTTTTCTAATTTCTATTTCTTTGAAAATATTCTCATTATCGATGACGATTTATATTTAATTTTTCTGATTCATGATGAGAATATATTTTTCGATTATTTATTTTTATACGCAGAATGAGCAATCATTTTAAGAATTTTTTTTAACAAAATAGTTTATTTCTGTGAAACAAACGAAGCATTGATAATATCCAGGGCTGTCAAATGGGTCAGAGACCCATATTTTAACTCACATTTATGAAAACAGGTCGTATATGGTTCATCTTAAAAGAGATATGGGTTTAAAAAAGAAAAGCCCAAACAAAATTGGTCTTATTTAAGTCCAATATGGGTCATTGATGTCAACACTCTCTATTTCTTCCCCCCTACCCAGACGAACTTCTGCTTGACAATACCGCTTACGACATCAACCTCTTCACCCCGACCACCACCTCCACTATCTTTGCTTGGCTCCATCGTCAACCGCCCCACTCCATGGTCTACATATCCTTTGGCGGCATGGCCAACCTCGACCCCCCTTAATTTCTGAGCTCGCCCTCAGACATCTGGGTGCTCGGGTGTGCAATGGTGGAGATGGCGATGGGAAGGCCGGTGATGGCCATAGGTGAGCTCCGCCTCTTTAGGATCCTAGCCAGCCATGAGCTCGCTAGCCTTGGCTGAGCTTAGGCTCGCTTGGGTCTGGCAAGCCGCGAGCTTGTCGGCCACGATGGAGCTCGGGCTGGTCGCTGCCGGCGGAGGAACGAGGGGGAAGAAAAAGGAAGAAGAAGAAAGAAAAGAGAAAATAAAATGAAGAAAAAAAGAAAAGAAAATAAATAATAATAAAAATGAATTTTTTAAAAATAATTGAAAATTCGATTTTTTATTTTTTTTAAATTGGTAGATAGATATCTATATACATACCTAAGAAGTATTTTTAGAGGAAGCTCAATGTTGTCTAGATCGAAATTCAATCAATATCGAAACAGAAATTCTAAATATTATAACATAATTTTAATTTAGTAAATCACAATTAAGAAGCTACGCATTCTCACATCCCATAATTTTTTTTATAAATAAATATTATTTTAATATGAATTATTAACTAATCAAACTTTTTCTTATCAAGAATTTTTTAGTATTTCACTTTTTTATTTTATTTGCTAATTTTTTTTATTGTTTAATATACTTTTTTAATTTGATATAACGTGTGTATTTGCGTGTGCATGCACGAAGAGTTTAAAGTGGATTAGATAGGTGGAAGTGAATTTTTCTGAATTGAGTTAAATATTAATGTCTTTTCATAATACAGGTCAGGTCAAATTAGGTATAGATCATCAAATTAACATTATATAAAAATGGATCTAAACAGGTTAAATAAGTCAATATGAATTGGACCATTTTCAACTCGATCGGAACTTGACCTGACTTACCCATTTGATGGCCCTGATTATGTCACCACAAGCACGTGCCATTGTATTGAATGAGATAGCTGTACTCTCCTTCATCATCTTTCTTAGCACAAAAATGAACAATGAAGTTCCATAGGAAAATTCTATTTAAAAAAATAAATAAATCATAGAGATGGAGATTCTTGCGCTTGAAAAAATAAAAGAAAAAAATAAAGGAAGAAAGGATTTTGCAAAACGACGTGTCGCTTCTCTTGGAGTTCACCTTTCAAGCCCATGCTCAATTGCAATAATTTGAGCATCAAAATTTGCGAATGAGACCGTCCCAAACTCATCCTAAAATTCACCCGCTCTGCCATTTCATGATTTTCCTTTGTGGCCCATTTTCTGAGCTCCCTAATTTTATCTTCCTAAAGGTAGATTGAACCGAGAAAAGAAGGGAAAAATTTAATTTTTATAAAGAATTACTATTCAGAGCCTCCCTAAAACTGTACGATGGCAACCCCTCGACACCGTGTCACATCTTTTTCCTGCGTCGATTATTCTTGACACCGTCGGTCACCCACGAGAACAGCCATGGAATCTTCCCCTGTGGGAAGTTTCATGCATGGCTGTTCTGAGAATGGGGATGACTGTTACGTCGATGCCTTGCCGGTTTGCGTAAGGGAATTGATTGCTGGAGGTGCCGCCGGCGCTTTCGCCAAGACTGCCGTTGCGCCCCTCGAAAGGATTAAAATTCTCTTACAGGTACTTACTGATATATCACATTTATTTGCCTGAAATCAGGCTTCTTCTGGTGCGTTTGGGTGCTTAACATTTGCAACGTGTCCCTTCAATCCTCTTGGAAAGTTTAATCCTTCGTACGATGATAATGCTTGTTCTGTGTTTAGACCAGAACTGAAGGATTTCATTCCATCGGTGTGTACGAGTCCTTCAAGAAGATCCTTAGGCATGAAGGTGTTCAAGGGCTGTACAGGTGAGTCCTAATCCTCTGTTTCATGCGATTTTTCTTGAAACAGTGTTCATTCTACATGGTATTTATGGTTTTCCAAATAACATGTAGAGGAAATGGGGCGAGCGTCATCCGGGTAGTCCCGTATGCAGCGCTGCGGTACATGACGTACGAGCAATACCGGGGTTGGATCTTGGATAACTGTCCCTCGTTCGGGACGGGGCCTTTTATCGACCTCCTGGCGGGCTCTGCCTCCGGAGGAACGTCTGTGTTATGTACATATCCCTTGGATCTGGCTCGGACGAAAGCTCGCTCACCAGGTCGGCAATGGGCAAAACCTTTGCATGAACCTTACCCGTTAAAGTTTTTCCTGGCAAATTCATGTGCTCTGTTTGGCCAGGTGATGGATTCATGTTCCGTTGAAAATCGTCATTCTCGACCTCGACATTTGAGGCTTCGCGATATCTTCAGGGATGTCTATCGAGAAGGCGGAGTGCGCGCTTTCTATCGAGGCATAGGTACATCCCCGTGACAAGGTAGTCACTACTGGACAAGATCAAGATCAATCATCCTAACCATTTCACGTTTCTCATACAATGTGCCATATGCAGGTCCAACATTCGTCGGGATTCTTCCGAATGCCGGCTTGAAGTACTACATCTACGAGGAGCTCAAGCTCAAGATTCCTGAGGATCGCCAAGATTCGATCGCCATGCGCCTCTCCTGTGGCGCTCTGGCTGGGTTGTTCGGGCAGACATTCACGTACCCATTGGATGTCGTGAGGCGACAAATGCAGGTAACTCTCTACAGCAATCGATTCGTGATGATATGCTCCAATGTTTTGATTCTCCATCTCCACGCCAAGAAAATAGGGAAAAAAAAAAAACTTACCCTAAGCCAACATCAACATGCACATCAGCTCTGTCTATCAGGCTCAACAACAACGTTTTGCTGCATTCAAATTTTCAGGTTGAGAATGTGGTACTGGGCAAGGCCCGGATCAAGAACACCGTAGAAGGTCTTTCAAACATTGTTCGCAATCAAGGGTGGAGACAATTATATGCCGGTTTAAGCGTCAATTACATCAAGGCAAGCTCTCGTTACTGCTAATCCGGATCGCCAATTTGCTATTTCAACAAGTCCAGTGCTGATCAATACGTCCGTGCAGACTTTAAAGATTAAAATTTTGCCCTCGCTGCATAGATCTCTTTTCTGTCAATTTATAGAAGCATGAAGAGTCTGATTACATATTTCGAATGCAAACAGATGTAGCTGCGGTGAATATTATAGCTCAAGCTGGATGTTGATATGCATATGTATGGGGGATATTTTGCAGGTGGTGCCTTCAGTGGCCATTGGGTTCACAGCATATGATGTGCTCAAGTCCTGGATGCATTATTCAACCCAGCAAAACGCTCATCACTCGTCATCTTCGAATGCACAAAATTAAGGAGCAGAGAAAATAGTCGTCCGATGCCCGATCACGATGAGACGCGAAAGCATTAGAGTCGATGAAGGATTCAAGGGTGGTTCTAGCCTTCTAAGTTTTGCTGTAGAGGCCAAAATATTGCTCAATACAGAAGTTTGAATAGCAAGAAACCGGACCGAATGGCCGGAATATGAGGTTCACCGTCGATGTGAAGCGAAATTTTTCGAGAGTGATGCTCTCGAATCGAAATCATTTTACATGAAAATCAATATCGGAATATCGTTTATCTTTAGCCGGTCCTTTATGGTGAAAGCGATCAAAGCTAAAATCAAGGTGCGTAATTGCTCGAAGAATGTGAGAATGTGTCGTCTACTAGAAGGCCTCCAACCCTTTCTCTTAAAAGAAACAAATCGTAGAGGTGCGATTTTTTATTTTTATTTTTCTTGTCTATTCTTTTCATGAAATAAAGCTTTCAAGCGTCAGAATATTAGGGAAAATTAATGAAAAATAATTTACTTTGAGCATTCAACTGTGCTATGGATTTCTTTTCGCCTAGCTCTTCGCCAACGACGAGTTAAATAACAAAAAAAGAGATAAATTACCTTAGAAAACAATTTCCTAGAATAATAATGGTTATATTTACCTTGAAGTCGCAAACCACATTGAATGGGAAGGGAAAAATAATCTAATTAATTTAAATTTATTATACGGATGCCAATTTCAGTTGTTAATTTTCAAATTTTGACAATTGAACCCTAAACCCTCGCTCCAAATTCTAATGTGATCCTTCCGACCAATTCGGAAGAAATCATTGACGTAATGGTCTTGACGGCCATTATTACACACTATCACCTCAAATTATTTCTAGCAAAAATTGATTGAAGGAGTACATTGAAATCATGCGCAAATGTTTATGGATAAAATTAAAAAAATTAGAATTAAATTGACATCGGTACAATAAATTAGGAGCTAATTGGACAAATTCCCTCAATTGAAAGAAAGAAATATTTCAAACTGCCAACTCAAGATCGCTTGCAAACCTTCAGCTCTGATGATGACATTTACTTTCTCAGTGATGCTAATTTCAAATGTTATATTAAACAATAGGAAACTCCTTTATCAGGAATCTTGACCAACTAATTGAGCTCATATGACATTAGTCTGTGATGTTTTCTATTTCTCATTGATGATCATGTGCTTTTTTTCAAATGCGGTGATCTTATTCTACTAAACTGACCTGATCTTGGTCCACCTACATGAACTTAATACGGCATCTTTATAAATGCTTTTTTTGTGTGGAAAAAGTCGTCTTTGGAGAGTCATTAGTCTTTCTCTGGGTTTAATTTTGTTTTGAGTTCCGAATCTTACGAAGACTTAGTATGAGATTTGGCTGAACTCAGATAACATTAGTATATGATGTTGTCCATTTCTCATTGATGATCATGTGCTTGGTTTCATATGTGTTAGTATTGTTCTCTTGACCTGACCTGGTCTTGTCCACCACTATGAACTTAGTAAGGCATATTTATAATTTATATGGCCGGCTTCGCTGTTCAATGACTAATGAGTCAACACCATGTGCTTCAACCAACTCTTTATTTTACTATCGAGGCGCTGAATGATTGCTCACGTTTCTTAGTTGCAGGAAAAATTAGTAGGGGGAGAAAAGAAGAATGCTTCAAAAAGTTGTCCTGAAATATCGAAACCTTCTGCCTCCTGTTTCTTCTTGCCTTCCTTCCATTTTCATCCGCTTCCTTGAGCTTTCAGTCATGAAACTCGTAAGCATCAGTTTTGCAAAGCTTCAGGCGTGCCACTTGCTTCTGGGTATTGCTCTTGCACTGTGCTTTAACCAAGTCTCCTCCACCACCAATGAAACAGATAAGCTCGCTCTACTCGCATTTAAGGCCGGCATAACTAGAGATCCTTTTGGCGTGCTCAACTCATGGAACAATACTATTGGGTTTTGCAAGTGGTATGGAGTTACGTGCGGCCAGAGACACAAGAGGATCACGGTCTTGGACCTACAATCACAAGGACTCTCTGGATCTATCTCTCCTCATATTGGGAATCTCAGCTTCTTAAGGCAATTGTGGCTCCAAAACAACAGTCTTGATCATGAAATTCCCCCGCAAGTGGGCCAATTACGCCGCCTTCGTGAATTAAGGCTAGACAATAATTCATTGGTCGGTGATATTCCCAAAAACATATCATCTTGCTTTAATCTTGTCAGCCTCTTCCTTCAATATAACCTACTAACTGGGGAAATTCCTGCAGAAGTCGGTTCATTGTCCAAGATACGACTTTTAACTTTATATAGTAATAATCTCACCGGGAGTGTGCCTTCCTCTTTGGGGAACTTATCGTCACTAGAGCAGCTTTATTTAAGCCTGAACAACTTGGGTGGGAGCATTCCCCAAGTTCTAGGCCACTTGACAAACTTGCGAGTCATTGCCTTTGGAGGAAATAGATTGTCAGGTACACTTCCATCTTCCATACTCAATCTCTCTTCGCTAGTTGTGTTTGATGGTACAAACAACAAGATTCAAGGAACTCTTCTTGTAGGCATAGGCCTCAATCTCCTAGGTCTTGAATTTTTTAGTGTTTCCGGGAACCAACTTGAGGGGCCGATTCCTTCATCGATATCGAATTGCACAAAACTAGATGATCTTCAACTAAGTGAAAACAAATTTTTCGGGAAAGTACCATCTTTGGAAAATTTGTATGAGCTTAGATCATTGCGAATCGCTGCTAATCAGCTTGGAAGTGGAAAACCTGAAGACTTGAGCTTCCTTTGCTCGTTAACTAATAGCACCAAATTATGGCGTGTGTATATTGGTGGGAATGAGTTTGGTGGGGTGTTACCCAAATGCATAGGTAATTTATCCACCACTCTCACATACTTTGCAGTAAACCAAAATGAAATATCTGGTGAGATTCCTGGAGAAATTGAAAATTGTGTCAACCTGGAAATGTTGTTGATGAATCTCAACCAGCTTTCAGGTGTTGTCCCCTCAAATTTGGGGAATCTACAAAATCTAGTGTACTTGGACTTTGGAGATAACAACTTGGGAGGGACTATCCCATCTTCTATAGGAAATCTAACCAAGTTGGTTCAACTAGATCTTGGTGGGAACAACTTTCATGGGCAAATTCCATCATATCTATCAAATTGCCGATCTCTTAATTTGCTTGCTTTGTCTAGCAACAATCTTAGTGGTGCCATACCCCCACAGCTTATAGGTCTCTCATCATTAACAATTCTTCTGAACTTGTCTCATAACCGTCTGACCGGGGCTCTACCCATAGAAGTTGGCAACTTGAGAGCTTTGACTGAGTTGGACATCTCGGACAATTTGTTGGGAAGTGAAATCCCAAGTAGCTTGGGTGGTTGCACTTCATTGACATCATTGAGGATGGGAGGTAACTCATTCCAAGGCTCCATTCCTCAATCAATCAGATGGTTAGGCGGCATTGAAGAACTAGATCTTTCACGCAATAATTTATCGGGTCAAATTCCAGCATTCTTAGCTATATTCCATTCCTTGAAACTTTTGAATTTATCATACAATAAGTTTGAAGGCATGTTGCCAGATGGTGGAGTCTTTGAGAATGCTACCGCTACTTCTATTATTGGGAATAATGAGCTCTGTGGCGGATTGCCAGAATTTCACCTCCCCAATTGTATCTCCAAAAGCTCCAAGAGCAAAAAAATCAAAATAGTGATATTGTCCACTTCTGTAATTTTCGGAGTTCTAGGAATAGCTCTTGTTCTCACTTTTATATATCTCTGTTGGTTGAAGAAGAAAGTAAATGAACCAGTTTCAAGTTGGATAAATGATTCACATCCAAATGTATCTTATGGAACACTCCTAAAAGCAACCGGAGGTTTTTCTTCAACAAATTTGATCGGTGTTGGAAGCTTTGGTTCTGTTTATAGGGGAATACTCGAGGACAATGGAACTAATGTTGCAGTGAAGGTGCTTCATTTAGTTCGTCATGGTGCTCTGAAGAGTTTCATAGTCGAGTGCGAAACTTTAAGGAATGTCAGACATCTAAATCTTTTGAAGATACTGACAGTTTGCTCGGGTAGTGACTATCAATGAAATGATTTTAAGGCCTTGGTCTATGAATTCATGGACAATGGTAGCTTGGAACAATGGCTCCACCCAAATGCTACATCATCTCATCAGAATGAGCTCTTGAAAAAGTTGAATTTCATTCAAAGGATAAATATTGCCATCGATGTTGCTTTTGCACTGGATTATCTCCACTACCAGTGCCACATCCCCACCATTCATTGTGATTTAAAGCCAAGCAATATCCTCTTAGATGCTAAGATGATTGCACATGTTGGTGACTTTGGATTGGCAAAATTCCTTCTTGGGTCATCCTTTGACATGGTTGCAAATCAGATGAGCTCAGTGGGTTTTAGAGGGACAATTGGTTATGCTCCACCAGGTAATCTCTCTCTCTCCCTCCCTCTCTCTCTCTTTAAAACCAAGAAAGTTTATTTACCTATGAAGGTTATTGATGGGTTTCTACTGTGAAGTTTTGTAGCTTATGATAAATCTTATAGTCTTATGTACATTGAATTCTGATTTGATAATTTGCACTACAATTTGACTTGTACTATTATCTAAATGTGTAGCAGAATATGCAATGGAATGCGAGGTTTCAAGAGAAGGCGACGTCTATAGTTACGGCATTCTCTTACTAGAAATGTTCACAGGGTTGAATCCCACAAATGACATATTCAAAGACAACTTCACTCTTCATAGTTTTGTTGTAGAAGCTTTGCCTGAACGAGTGCTTGAAATTACGGACAACTTTTTGCTTCAAGAAAGAGAAAGCCATGTAGGCCTCTGTAGTCATCAGCATTGGCTTTCTCAAAGTGATGACATATTTCGAGAGGGTTTGATTGTGGTGTATAAAATTGGAATTGCTTGTTCGTATGAAGTGCCTGGAAGACGGATGAGCATCAGCGGAGTTGCAAATCAGCTCCATCAGATTAGGGAGAAACTCCTTAAATTGGCTGTACATGGACAAGACAGACTACTAACAGCTGATATATAGCTGTTATCGTTTAGTGTTGTTTATGAAGACGGAAGTGAACAGGTAAAATATATAACGGAAGAGAGAATCATGCATTATTTATCCGTTAAGATGATAGTTAATCATTATTCCCCATCAGTATCATGGAATACATAATCTTGAGTATTGTGGATTGCTGTAGCAATTGAAAATGAATCCAGGATATGTTGCCTTGCTTATTATTATTTTCTTTTCATTTGTATGATGCTCATGGAGACGAATTGTAATCAATTAGCTATTGGAAATCTTATTTAAAGGAAAGCTTGGTTTCTGCAGATCGACTAGGAATGGCAGGCTGTTGCTTTGTTTCCAAAACAATCCGAGGTCAGCAATTGAACTCTGTCCCTAAAGCTACCTATTGAATCAAGTAGAGACAATACTGTTGCTCTGGTGGGTGAATAAGGATGTATAGCTTTCGGATTCAGCATTCTAGCATGTGGTAATTCGAGGACGCATATTGATGCTTGATGTGCGAAGCAAGAATTATCCAAAAATGCTTAGTAAAATAATGTCACTTGTGTGTATTGGATCTTCCAAAGGGTGTAAGTGCAAGTCCTTGAGCATTGCTAATTCTGAAGTTTACTCATCGTTACTTTTATTTTCACATTTTAGTAGAGTTACCAAATCACTATGTATTCATAAACCTTACTTATACATATGTCCATCGCGACTTTTCTTGTGCAATAATTCGTTAATGACATGGATAAGCAATCACTTGAGTGGGACAATCACATCAAGAAATTACTAACCACCAATATGTCGATTCGTGATTACACAATTACTACATGGAGG
Source organism: Eucalyptus grandis (assembly GCF_016545825.1). NCBI lineage: Eukaryota > Viridiplantae > Streptophyta > Magnoliopsida > Myrtales > Myrtaceae > Eucalyptus > Eucalyptus grandis. The sequence goes on along the minus strand of NC_052617.1, from coordinate 42,677,401 downwards.
GACAATCCCTTCTTCTTTGGGAAATCTCACCAAGTTGAATGCACAAGGTTTTGATGGGAACAACTTTCATGGACAAATTCCTTCACCCCAATCTCAGTGGGGTACCATACTCCATAAAAGAAGAATTGCACAATTAGCCATAAACTAAGTATACGGATATAAATTTAGTTTCAAATTTTTCTATCGAATCAATGTAGTTTTAAACCTTTGATTTAAAATGTAAATAAGTCGTATGGGCCAAATCTCATATGAAATTTTTGATGTGGCAATCAAAATTTTCTTGGCCGTCTTATGTATCATGACTAACAATTTGACGTAAACAATTTCAGGCGAAATGAGCTGTTCCACTTAATTATTTGAATTTTCAAATTTTTTTTTGTCTTTTCTTTCCTTCTTTTCACCTTACCGTTAAAAAAAAAAAAAGTCTCCTTCAAACTGAATCTTGCAGGAGCTATTAGACATGCACGAGCTGAGCCGGTGGCTTTATCTCTCCGGCGCCTCCCGACGTGGCACAACGTATTTGGCTAAAGCTGATCCCTTGCTGCGCGACCGGCTGTGTGGTGCCGAAGCACGGTAATGGAGGGTGAATTCTTCGAATTGCAGGCATTAGAGAGAGAGAGAGAGAGAGAGAGAGAGAGAGAGAGAGAGGCTGACCGAACATTTCTTGGACCATGGCCATCTTCCTCATGACTACCATTTCCAGCTCCAACGAAGCCCTAATCGAAGCAACCAAGTGCAAGCGGTGCCTATCTGTAATTCACTATTGTCGAGAGCTCAAGGGAAGAGAATTGTCGCTCCGGGTGGCTGTGCGAGCCTCTCTTGTTCTTCGTGGGGAGCTAAAAAAAATATTTATAACTTCAAAAAATTCGGAAAAAGGACATCGTTTGGTGTAAATTTGTCCTCATCCAATCACTAAACATAACATGTAGAACGACATGACTGGACTGATCAAGAATACTGATTACATTTTCACTTCAAATTCAAGACTGTTGACTTAATTAGGATGTTTTGGACTAATTTAAATTCTTATAATAAATTAATAATTGATGTCGCAATTTTCCTATAAAAAGAAAACGTTTGCGATTCGTTTCGGGTTCCATTAAGGTACACGAGTTTTCATGAATATTTACAACTTTAGTAGTTCTGTTCAACACATGAATGGAATTAACCAATATTTGCTGGCGTCATATTTGCGCTAGTAAAAGGCCTCCAAGCCTCTCTCTTAGAAAGAGAAGACAAAGAAGACATCGTAGAGGTGCACGTTTTTGTTTTTTCTTGTCTATTCTTTTCATGAAATGAAGCTTTTCAAGTATGAGAAGATTGAGAAAAGAATGAACGAAAAATAATTGAATTTCGAGGGTTCAATTGTGCCGTCTATGAAATTCTTTTTGGCTGCCTCTGTCCATGACGAGTTAGATAACCAGAAAGGGACACAGAATACATTTCCTAATTTACTAGTCGTTAAATTAAAGGCAAGAAACTATGTAAAAACTACCAACTCAAGATCGCTGCGAACCTTCAGCCCTTTTAGACAAAAGTGGGTTCAGATGAGACAGAACCAGTGATCATCCTCGGGTCAGCTCCATAAGCCTAGACATATCAAAACGCAAGCAATTCCACCAACTCTGAAGAAGAGAAAACTGAGAATCTTCTGTGTACTTTTGTCTGTGGAAGGGTCAAGGGTTATACAGGGAAGGGCCGCACTTGCACTTCCAACCCTCCGGCTCGTAGTTGGTGTATTGGACCCTGACGTGGGCGTGCCCGTTGTGGGTGGCCGGCACTTGGGTGGGTTCGCAGGGCGTGCAGCCATAGCACTTGTGCTCGCACCTCGGTGGCCTCGACCCGATCTTGCTCCCTCCCATTTGATTCCTTCCTTCTTCTTGTTCACAGCTCCTGATCTCTTGCGCTCTCTCCGATAAGGTTCTCGGGTGCTTCGAAGACAGAAGCATCTCCGGATTGGTCTCTGCTTGGCCATTATTGAACATAAGGTAAGATGGGTCAGCAATGCTCGTGTCTATGGTAATTCGAGAATTCCATTGAGGATGAAGAACACATGTTGTGGCAACTAGAGATTGGAGTCGTGAGGAGCCTACGACAGATCTCACTGAAAAGATGATCCTGACATGTGGACTGTTGTTAATGAAGAGGACAGAATGCACGAAGAGGAAGCCAAGCAACTGGGTTTCATCGCAGAGGAAAGAGTGAGGAGAAGGCAAAGTCAGCTAACCAGATAGAAGAAGAGCAACGCCACGACGATCACCACCGTTCTGTGCAAAAATCGAGCTTCTTGCAGAGACCCAACTCAAATGCAGAACCAACACAAGAGCCCCACAACTTCTCTTCTCCATCATCTCTACTCTCTCTCTCTCTCTCTCTCTCTCTCTCTCTCTCTGCCTCTCTCTCTCAAAATCAAATGATGGCAATTTCTGATCTTTTTCTCTTCCTTGCTTCTGCTGTTGATGATGAAGATGATGATTAGCAAAAGGCCCGGCTTCGATGCGGATGCGGAAGGCAGTGGATGATAACGATTGACAGATTATATATATAATGGAAGTTGCCAAAATAGCCCGGTTCACGAAAAGCAATCAAGAATTTTCACGTCAGATATAAATTTTCTTTTAGGGTTTTTCCTTTCTGAAACTGCTTCTCTGGCATTGGTGTGATGAAGTGGAGATATCTTCTTTTCCTTCTACAAGCAAAGTCGTTCTGGCTTCTTGTCATGCATGGCTGAGAAAAAAGAAAGGCCGATGAAGTATCCAGTTCCTCCTCCATTTGACAACTCAAAGCTTATGAAATCATCCCTCTCTCCCCCTAGAAAATATCAAATACTCTTCCTTTCAACACAAGGCAAGTAGACAACTCTCTCTCTCTCTCTCTCTCTCTCCGTGATCAGTCTTAAAGATACTATTTTTTGGAAGAATCTTTTTCTGTGGAGTATCTCTGAGAAGCTCCGCGGCAGGAGTTACCTCATGAATAACTAATAAATCTCTGAAAGAAGGCAATTCTATTTAGCTGCCTTTTGTGCTGTAGACATTTATAAATGGTGGAAATGGGACTTCTTCTTTTTCTGATGGCTGTGGCCTTATTCCTATAAGAGGAAGAAAGAAATCAAAAGTTGCAGACACCATTTATTCCCTCGACCCTGCTGCTAAAGAAAAGGGAATCAGATCCCCGGGAGTGGTCAGAAATTGCAGAGCTTTTTAAATGGAGTTAGTTAATAGAATAAAAAGATGGCGATTTTTATTTTCTTCGGTACTAATATGGGGTCAATTTTATTTCTCGCAGGTTGGTGGGTGGAATGCAAATCCTTTATCTTTTACTAGATAAAAAATTACCACTTTATTTCTATTTGAACCTTTCCCTTTTACAGTTTTTAATCAGATCCCCTTAATGCCAAATGCAACTAGATTCAACCGACTTGAAGTGGAAAGATTTAATCTATTACATTACAATATCATCCCATAACAATGTCAACTAGATTTGATTGGATTTTATGTCGGAGGACTTGATTATAAAATTTATGAAAATAGAATGGTTTATTTTGGCAAATCAAAAGTACGGGAATTTAATTTGAAAAAGCACGAAAGAAAGTCTAAACACGAAAAATTTGATGCTTTTCACAATTTGGGTTAGCCGCGCCCTTCTCTTTTATCCACCCCCTCCAAAAAAAAAAAGAACGAATGGATGGCATGTTGAACAAAATAATGTTGTTTGAGATGGAGAGTCTCAACTTTACATTATCAAGGAAAGATTTTAGCAGGTCAGGAATATCAACGGAGCATATCTGTCAGAGAGTTATCAACGAATTAACCAGAAAGATTTACATAGCTTGGGCCATTTTTTCCCCTACACAGAAAAAAAGAGAATTGAGGAATAATTGGGAAAATCCCAGCAGACAAATGCATGTGGCTAAATTTCTTAGCAAACATAGAATGACAATATATTTCCTTTTTCTTTATCTGGGAAAGAATATTATTCCTTTTGGGTTTTGAGAGCAGTTGGTTCTTTCTGACACACCAATTTCCAGCATCGAAGTGTGAAAAATGCTGTGAATCAGAATTCAGAAAATGGAGTGAGATGGGTGGGCCTCCAGCTAAGGGCAGATCTACTAGTACTAACAACAGAGGCCCCAGATGGAAGCGCAAGCTGTGTTCCCCTTTTTCACTTCTGTAAGGAGGGAGATGTTCCATGATGGGGTCCACTTGGAGGAAAAATTAGCAGGTGCTCCCGAAGCAGCTCGTAGAACGTTGACGTAACAAAGTGCTTATTAGAAATCTTTTTATGGTTTGACATCTTTAGGACGAGGCCTTCAAACTCCTCCTCTTGGCAGTTCTAGCACTAGCATTGCATATCTCCTTCCTCTTCTTGGTGTTATTGTCGTTGCCATTGTTGTTATTACTGCGATCGTGGTGGTTGTCATCGACATCAACAACTGCCGAACCCTTTCCTTGATCTTCCAGGGCACCCTTAACGAAAAATTTCAACTTCCATAAAGTGCATTGACTCTGCATCAGATCAACAGTGAATGACACAATCAATTTATCGCTCTCCACTCCAGCAACACAAAACTTCAAGAGTGTGTGCGCACATATGAGAGAGAGACACAGAGATTCTAACCTGAGCATCTAAATCTAAGTCCACTAGATCACCCTTTGATTGGAAGTTTGGATCATTCTGGGCAACAATCTCCAAAGCCTTGTCAACATCCTCCACTGGCAATTTATCAAGGGCTGCTGCTATCTTTTTTTTCTCTTCTGTTGAGATTTTCCTGTGATGGAATTGTCAAGCGTACCTTTTGTTAGACGTTTATGCTCTAGGATATCGAGTAAATGCATGCACAACAGCAAATCAAATTCAGTCGAAAACTCAGACACTGCCAAGGGAGATACACTATTCAAATGCATTTTATAGTAACTGCCTCGCAACAAGCAGCCAGGATCTCTCATTTGCAGGTCCTGCAGGAAACCAAAAAGGACAAACGACAATCTAGCAACATGAAACTGACTGGACCATGAGTTGAAAAGATGTTGCCATTATGCAACGACAAGCTTAAAGCCTAACAAGCACAATCTTGAGACCCTAACAAGTTTACATACATTACCTACATTGCATGTGCACTATCCACAGAGATATACAAAAAGTAACAGGACATATTATAAACACTCCTACTGACCAAAAATAAAATAGAATAAAATGACAGAGCCGGCTTGATTAGTGATTACATGAAAGTGAGAAATTCGCATGACCAGAGCCTGGATAAAGAGAGCCATTGCAGACAATTTCTTATTCTCAATTCCTACCATGACTTCACTTGAAAACAACACACTACTGACCTGCACTTTGACAGCGCAATTGCCCTGAGTTCTTCCAAATGCTTATCAGCCTCATAAAGCTGAAAGAGTTCCACAAATTATAGTCAGCAATTAGAAGATGAATATGCCAAAGAAGATGGTGTCTTTCCCATTTATTAGCTGACTATACTCTGAATGAAAAGGCTTGACCGTCCTTGATGGAGTATTTCTCCATTACAACAAAAAATCTTTAGCAGTCCTGTTCATATGAAAGTACCTCATTACTTATTTCTCTGGCCATCCTGGCATAAGCAGCTTCCTTAGCAAGTTCCATATCTAACTGTGCCCCTGCCTCTGCCTCTTCCTGTTCTAGTCTTTTTTCCTACACAAACGTGGTTACGAAATGAAAAGCCAAACTAATTGTCAAAAGATTAGTACCTCAAAGTAGAAGAAACCTATTAACACTTGAGCACATTCAGCAGACTGCCAAACCGGTAATGAAAACCCAAACAACCAATCATGATTGGATCCTTAGAGACCAACTAACCTCCTCCATAACTTTACGAAGTTGTGGGAGCCCCTCAAATTTTTCGAGCAAAGTCTTGGCCATGACATGAATCTCATTCTTTTTATCATTGTACTTCATTGCATTTTCAAAGACCAGCCTCACGTCAGCACATATCTCTCGGACATTCTTATAAGCAGTACCATCAGTGGCCTCCATTTGCTTCTTAATCGTACCGAAGTCCATTGGCTTCTCAATTACCTAGAATATATCACGAACCCAATAGATAAAAAAAAAGTGGTAGAAGACATTCACAAAAGATGTAGCCATATTTAAACCAGGCAGTGCACTGTCATAAATAGATTCTATCGACAAAATTGAGCACTTCTATGATTTTTTTTAAATATTACTCTCATCTTTCCCACATTGAACGAAATGAGTAGTGTGGCCCAAGAGGCAATGTTCCTCACTTTCCATTCTTCATGTTTTCCCCTCTAACACTGTTATTGGCCAATCACTTTTCACCAACACCCACCCAAAAGGAAAAAAAATGAAAATGAATAAAGAGATGTCAACTATTCCTATATAGCTGGACCAAAAATATGCTTGCAGTCTTACCAAAGGACAGTATGAGCCAAAACTTCCACTAAAGGACAAACACTATGCCAGGGAAAAGGTATACAAAAATACGCCAAATATCATAGAAAATGATCATCAACAAGTTGCTAAAATACGTGATGCAGATGTCATCGAAGATGGTTCAACAAAAAAGCTATTCTTTCAATGGAAGAGAGAGTTTTTTTTTTTCCTTCTCCAAATGCAACTATATACATAAGATGAGAAAGCCCTACAGGTTCCTCTACATTAACATGATTTACTTCTTACCAAGCACAAATTGCATAATCCACATCTGTGTAGAGGCAATTTTCAAAAAACACTGTCTCAAATAGCCAAGTGTCTTATACATAGAGCTACCCAATAATCTCTTATAAACAATCTACAACAACTTTGGTGCATTTTGGGCCAGGGTATCAATCTCCAACAAACCAATGACATATATGAACAGGAAAACTGATCCTGCAATTGTTGACCTACATATGAGGATGGCCGGGTAGATCATCTCTCAGATCCCAATAACATTATGTGGCAAATGTTACCAGAGAACTTACTTCACAACTGCGCACATTCTTCTGAGGTAAGCATTGTGAATACATCAATTTTTTTATCCATGGAAAAACATGCTAGACAAAAATTGTGATTACATCTCAGTACATCACTTTTAGCTAGTTTGGAAATCCACTTGCTTGAATATAGGAGTACTTGACATTGACAACAAAAGTTTGATCTTCACAAAAGTTGCATCATTCTTAGATGCAAGAAGCTATAGGTGTAGAGAACATTAGCAACGCTCAACAAACATTGACAGCAACATTAAACACTCTGAACACCTATCAAAATAATATCTGAGCATGTGAATCAGATAGATGAAGAGATCGGAAGTACATAAGCCATACCTTGTGATAGTCATGTAAACCAAGAGCTTCGACATCTACAGGTTGCAGGAAGGGCCACGCGTTTTTGTGCTGAGTGATCTGAGAGCAAAATGTAAAATACATATCTCCTATCAATATCATTGAAGGATGCCAAATTTCTCTTCCTTAAAAGGCAAAATTCCTTGGTGCTCCCAGCAAAACCTTTTTCACCATAAATAAGAGGCAAAAAGTACTGCAAAATACTGATTGGGAGTATAGAGCAAAACCACTGAACTTAATACTTGTTGCCCAATTGGGAGAATGACTATGCCTCTTCTGGACCAAGACTATGCTCCCAGTAATTGAACAAAAAAAGGCAGAGACATATTTAAGAAACATAATACTTCCTCTGGTATTGCAGCTTTGAATACCGTGACAATAAAATGATGGACAACTACAAGATCAAATTCTGCCACGGCAAAGTGAATAGCATGATGAATTATATCTCAGCAAACTAAATATCATGTAAGGAAGCATCCTCAACTGGTTCTCAGTGAGCAGCACATGAATCTGGAAAGATGATAAGGGATGAGATTAAGTTTGGCCAAATCGATTTTGATCCAGAAGGATCCCTTTCTAAATTTCGAACATCAGGGTGCAAAAAGATAATAAGAGAAGCGCAAAGAAACGAGCATGTGGTCTGTATTCGTGAATTTGGAATGAAAAAGAGGAGTGTCAATTGTCAGCATGGGACATAAAATAGGACAAGCGAGGTCAAAGTACCATCCAAATAAATGTTCTAATATCGACTAGAACCAAACGTGCTCAAGATTTACTAGAGCAATGATAGGATGGATGCATGATTCTAGCACAATTGCTGTCCGCTCATGCAAGCAAGAAACCTCTTGCCTGGCGGAGTATTACGCCAAACTGACTGATAAGTCGCGTTCTCTTCACTGCAGTGTCTCCCCTGCTACAACCTCCCTGTTGCAGCTTCTTGAGACCATTCACCTGCCTTTCGTCCTTGCTGAGCGTGCTTCCTCTGGTGGTACTTAATTGCTTTTTACTTTGATCTTGATAGAATTGCTCGACCCCGTTAACCCTTTTCTCCAGCTGTAAGGGAGTGAAAAAATCACAACGAAATCCCAGTTTTCCAGATACAACAAAACTAAGCATACATATATAAACATGACAAGAATCATGAGAAGCAAAATTGGGGTGCAATTTTCAGAGGCTGACGCTAGTTGATAACGAACAACACAACCTTACCTCATTAACCCTTTCGAGAATTTGATCCACTTCTTGCTTATATGCTTCAATCTCCAACGTTGAATTTCCCGTCCCCACATACGGAATCGAACCATCCAACTCCATTGCTCCTATCTGGCACAAAAAAAGAAGAGAAAAAAGGCCTGAATTTGAGTGTTTACTGTGAACAGCTGAACAGAGAAGTCATGTGGGTTAGATAAAAACTCCATACGGCAGAGAAAGAAAGCGCAATCGAGCAAGAACTCCGCCGAAAGGGGCCTCAATTCAAGCTCGCAGCTCCTAAAACGTGCCTAACAAGTACACCCCGCCTCTCCTTTTCGTCGAAGTTTCTGTTCCCTCGAATCTTTCCACGCGATCAAACGACAAACAATTGCTCCCCCGGCGAACCCAACGTGTGGACTTGATTCCATCAATGGAAGGCAAGAGATTATACAAGAAAAGCAGAGAGAACGTGAGGGAGAGATTACCGGAAGAAGACGAGCTTGCTGTTGAGAGTCAAAACGGTAAGAAAACCCGACACGGATGAGTTCGAGATATTTTTGGTGAGATATTTTCAGATAATTAGAATATTCATCGTAATTCTCCGCACGTCTATGTTATCTTGAATAATCCTCCGACAAAAACTTATTTCTAAAAAAATATATATATTTGATTCAGAAAACAAATTTAATCTCACCGTTTTATGATTCAATAAACAAATTTATCATGGGTCATGACCCGATTTGATCCGACCGTTTCAAATAACACAGCCCAAATATATCAATATTCACATATATGATGACCAAGGCCATGGGTTAGACGCAATAATTGCAGTAGACTTCAATGGCCCAAGGCCTATTTCCCTCTTTTGGTCGCCGGAAAAGTGGCGTCGGAGCTACCGGTCATGCTCTTCCTTCTATCGCTCAGGTCCGTCCTGCTTGGAACTTTCTGATCTCAATCAGAGCCCCATGCCTCCTCTTCAAAGATTCTGGTTATTATTGTTCTTCTTTTCTCAATATTTTCTTTCGACACGAATTTTACTAAACCGGCGCATTCTTCTCTATGACATGTTGCAGACATAGCATGACGGCTTCGACTGAAGCTAAATCCTTCAATGCGCAGTTCATGGTTTGGCATCAAAGCTCGGCAAATATAGAGAGGAGGCCGACTGGACATTAATGCAACTTCATGTTGGTAATCAATCGAATTGAGTTCACTCGTGGCTGGATCCGAGACTGCAATTTCTATCTTGAAAGCCGGTCCTTTTCAGGGAACGCAATCGAAGCTAAAGTCACGTACGCAATTGCTCGAACACTGTGAGGAATGTGTCGTCATTTGCATAGTGATCAGCACAAGGGATAAAAGCTCAACTCACTTTAATAGTGCTGACGCCATAGTAATCAGCACAAGGCTCCAAGCCTTTCTCTTTAAAAATAAAAATTCATAGGGGTACTCTTCTTCTTTTTTTCCCCTTGTCTATTCTTTTCGTGAAACAACGCTTTCAGGTGTCAGTAAATTAAGGGGAAAAAATTAAAAAATAAATCGTCTTCGAGAGTTGAATTGTGCTGTGTCTATGATGAGTTAAATAACCAAGAAATAAAGAGACACAGAATAATTTTTTTTCAAAATTTATAATAGTTATATCTGCCTCAGAGTCGTAAGCGACATTCAAATGAAAGCTTGAAACTAGGTGACAACTACCAACATAAGATCGCTTGCGAACCTTCAGCTCTTCTATACAAAAGTGGGTTCACATGACAGAACCGATGATCATCCTCAGGTCAGCCCCACAAGCCTAGGCATATCGAAACGCCAAGCAATTCCACCGAATTTGAAGAAAAGAGAACTGAGAAATCTTGCGGTTTTCTGCGTCTATGGAGGTGGGGTCAAGGGGAATACAGGGAAGGGCCGCACTTGCACTTCCAGCCCTCGGGCTCGTAGTTGGTGTATTGGACCCTGACATGGGCGTGCCCGTTGTGGGTGGCCGGCACTTGGGTGGGTTCGCAGGGCGTGCAGCCATAGCACTTGTGCTCGCACCTCGGTGGCCTCGACCCGATCTTGCTCCCTCCCATTTGATTCCTTTCTTCTCCTTGTTCGCTACTTCCTGATCTCTTGTGCTCTCTCTGGTGATGTCCTTGGGTGCTTCGAAGAAGGGAGCGCCTCCGGATTGGTCTCTGCTTGGCCATTATTGAAACATATGGTGATATGGGTCAATAATGCTCGTTTAATTCAATTGAGGATGATGAAGATACGTTGTGGGATCTCCTAAAAAGATAAATCATGACACGTGAACTGGGTTTCCGTCACGAAGGAAAGAGTGAGGAGCAGGCAAAGTTAGCTAACCAGTTTGAGGAAGAGCAGCACCGTGAGGATCATCACCATTATGTGCAAAAATCGAGCTCCTTGCGGAGACCCCACTCAGCAACTGCAGAACCACCACGAGAGTCAGGCAACTTCTCTTCATCATCATCCCTACTCTCCACTCCGCTCTCGCTCGCTCAGCCTCGATCTCAAATGATGGGAATATTTCTGATCCTTTCTTTCCCTTGCTTCAGCTAATGATGATGAAGATGATGATTAGCGAAAGGGATCGGCTTGGAAGCGGATGCGGAAGGCGACGGATGACGACGATCGACAGACGTATATATATCTCTCTTTAATGGAAGTTGCCAAAAGAGCCCAGTTCCCGAAAAGCAATCAAAAGTTCTCGTGTCAAATATATTCTTTTCTTTCAGAGGGTTTTTTTATCTCTCTGAATCTGCTGCTCCTCTGGCATTGGTGGGTTGGAGTGGAGATATCTTCTTTCCTTCTACAAGCAAAGTCGTTTCTAGCTTACATAGCTAAGAAGAAGAAAAGCCTGGTGGAGTCATCAGTTTCTCCTTATCCATTTGACAACTCAAAAGCTGGTGCAATCATCTCTCTCCCCCTCCCTAGAGAAAACCAAATATTTTTCCTTTCGACGGAATGCAAGTCAACTACTCTCTCTCTGTGACCAGCCTTAAAGATACTGCTCTATGGAAGAATCTTTTTCTCTGGGGTATCTCTGAGAAGGTCCCTGGCAGGAGGTACCTCATGAATAACTAATAAAATCTCTGGAAGAAGACAATTCTTTTTCTTTCTTTTTTGGGTCGAAGTAAGACAATTCTTATTAGCTGTGTATTGTGCTGGAGACATATTACAAATGGTGAAATGGGACTTCCTCTTTTCATCTGATGGCTGTGGCCTTACTCCCATAAAAGGAAGAAAGAAATCAAAAGTTGCAGACACCATTTATTCCCTCCACCCCTCCTGCTAAAGAAAAGAGAATCAGATCTCCGAGAAGGGTCAGAAACTGCAGAGCTTTATCAAATGGAGTTAGTTAGTAAAATGAAAGACGGTGATTTTAATTTTTACCGATGCTAATGTGGGGTCAACATTTTTTCGTTTCTCACAGGTAGGTTCGTGGAAAGCAACCGCCTAGGTAATGCCACCTTACAAATTTTTTCATCAAATCTCCCGGTCCCGCATCCCACTAACTTCAGTCGTGGTAGCCTGGTAGACATGCCTGGAAAGATTTAACTAAAGTTAAGACCGTGCTGAAGTATGACGTGGATTGAATTTAACCACTATGAATGCTCAGGATGTTTTCCAATGTGGATGTCCATGTGAGTATCCACATTACGTGACAACAATGTGAACATCCAACATTGAATTTTTTCCATATAGTTTAAGAATTAAATTGAATATGCACTAAAAATCAGTGAATTATATTGAATAAATCGAAAATTAAACTACTGTCTTGCACATAGGGATGAAGTTCAAAGGATTTATTGAATAAATTTAAAATTTAGGGACTACATTGTATATTGAATCAAAATTCAGTAACTATTTTTGTCAATATCCCTTGCTTTTTATGTTTTGAGAGGAACTGGTTCTTGGGCACACCATTTTCCAGCGTCGAGGAGTGAAAAATGATGTGCGTCAGAATCCAGAAAATGGAGTGAGATGGGCCTCCAGTTTAAAGCAGATCTACCGGTAACCCACAATAAAGGCCCATGGTGAAAGCCCAAGCTGTAGGGTTACCCCTATTGACAATCCGTCCAAGGTAGCAGAGTTGCTGTGTATGGTAAGTTCAGATATGGAGGAGATTGAAAGTGCGTTGAAGCATCAGAGAACTAAAGATACTCTCTCTCTAGACCGTGCACTAAATCATCCACTTTTTTCTCGGTAATTGGCAAATTAATATTGTTTATGGACATTTACATCTCGATCACTTGTTTTATTTTGTTTTATTTTCACAAGTATTCTTACAATGCTGATTTGTTTTCGCCATAACAACAATATCATGAATTAAACTAAATAATTTAAATTTTTACTTTCATTAAAAAGAAAGATAGCGAAGATCACAGCCAGACAAAGATAGTGAGACCTTCGAGAATGCTTGTTAGCTCCAATTATCCTTATTAGTCTACAATGTGTTAGAGGAGCAGCAATCTTAGTCACGACAGATCGACTTGTACATCGTGATGGAGCCCATTACCTAGCCTTGATCACTATCAGACACGGCTCGTCACCATCGTCCAAGGGTCATCAACCCTCACTTAAATCAATGCACACATCCCGCAATTTTAGCAATTTTTGATTGGTAGGATTATCGACCCTTATTAAAGCAAGGAGACGAAACGGGCAAAATCTTAAGGTCCACGATCGAAATTTAATTGTACAAATCAAACAGAAGACAACAAACCCAATTCAAAAAATGTTGGAGGAGGAAGTAGTAAAGGACTCTAAGCAAGGCCCCCAAACAAAGAAAAAGAAAAAGAAAAAGAGAGATTAGACGGAACAATTGAAAAAAAAAAAGAGACGAAAGATGAAAAAAAGAAAAGAAAAAGGAAGAAGAACACCATGGATGGCTGCATTAAAGAAAAGGGAAAGGGAAGTCAATTATGGGGTGCCTCCATGGCCGTTACGGCGTGCGTGCGTGGTGTCGTCGTCCCCTTCCTTTTCCTCTCGAAATTCGAAATTCGAAATTCAAACGTCTCTCTTTCTCCCTCTCTGAACCAGCAGCCAACTTCACGCTTCATCTCCCTTTCTATAGCTCACGTACGTACTTACTTACAGCCTCATTCCACCTCTTCTTCTCCTTCTCCTTCGTCGTCGTCGTCGTCGTCGTCGTCTCTCTCTCTCGTTCGTCTTCGATGGGCGCGTCGGGAGGCAAATGGCTCAAGTCGCTTCTCCCTCAGAGGAAGTCCCAACCCAGCAGCGGCGATCAGGTAAAGCACGTCATGGTGGCGCTCGGGTCATGTTCGCGTGCCGCTCTGTCCACCGAAAAAGAAAGAAGTCTAATCTTCTTCGCCGCAGCGAATCGCGTCTTAGGCCGTTTCCTTCTACTTCCGGGCTGAACCTTCGTTCCAAACTACAGAAAACATCTATTGTCTCCTGAGGTTCTTTAGCCGTTTAGATTTTCTGGCGGTGGTGACGGATTTTAGGGGTGCCCAGTTAGTGTCCAGCGTTTTTGAAGCTACGTAGAACTGGGCACCTGAATCAAGTCTGCATTTTGAGGATTTGGATCGCTCGGTCGGGTCGCATTTAGTCGAATCTTAGAGGGGTCTATGTTATCGTCCTTTCGTGGATTTTTGAATTGGATGTGTGCAAATGTCGCGCAGGAGAAGGTTGTGGAGAAGGGAAAGAAGAAATGGAGGCTATGGAGGAGCTCCTCCGAGGGGGTCGGGTTGATGGTGAAGGGGTTGAAGGGGGGCCACAGGGCGGCTTCGGAGCTCTCCGATTCCTCGTACGCCCTTGATGATGCCGCACTGGCCGCCGCGATGGCTACTCTGCTTCGCGCCCCGCCCAAGAATTTTGTGGTCATCAAGCAAGAATGGGCTGCAATCCGGATCCAGACTGCATTTAGGGCTTTCTTGGTACGTTTGTTCTCCCGGTTCCGGTTCCGGTTCCGCTTTTTTAAGTCATAGATTCAAGCTAAATTAAGAAATGTTGTTTTTATGAGTTCTGTTCTTGCTTTGCTATGGATTGCTGTTTAATCCTGAGTGATCCAAGGTCTTGAATCTGCATAATGCTAGATTAAAAGTTGATTTTCCTTAGCATGTTACTTGGTGCTTACGGAAATTGTAGAACTTCACTCGTTTTTAGGGTCATGAAGAATCCTCTGATTTGCTTATGGGTTTATCTTCTGCAAGCTAATATTTTAGGCACTCATGATCTTTTGTGTAGGTCAGAAACCTCGTTTATTGGCTAAGTTCCATTGAAATTGTCATTTTTAATGCATTTGAAATCATCTCAGTTTGAGTAAGCAGTTCTTAGCAGCATTGTGCATGCTTAGTATCGGAGTCAACTCATGGTTGTGTCAACAGGCGAGGCGTGCTTTGAGGGCATTGAGAGCAGTTGTCCGTATTCAAGCCATTTTTCGGGGCCGCCAGGTCCGTAAGCAAGCTGCCATAACACTTAGGTGCATGCAGGCCCTTGTTCGAGCTCAAGCTCGTGCGAGGGCACAGTCTGTAAGAACATCTTTAGAAGGGCAAGATGTCCAGAATTTATTTGGTGACCATTCCGTTCAAGCAGATCCCTCTAAGCAGGCAGAGGTATAGCTGAAGGCCACTTTTGCTTATCATGAAAAAATGGGACTCTTTTCACCTGATCCTCTTTCTTTTACTGTTGCTTTGGTATGGGAATTATAATCAAATCTCAATGCTACGGTGATTTTCAGCAACGTTGGTGTGCTAGCCCTGGTACTCTGCAAGACGTTAGGACAAAGCTACAAATGAGACAAGAAGGAATCATTAAGCGAGAGAGAGCAATGGCATACTCTCTATCTCAACAAGTAATGGATTTGCAAAAATCTCTGGCAACTGTGTCCTTTTTCAGTTACACATTCATTTTCTGAAAGCATAGGCTTAACTCTTTGCAAGGATTTGCGAAGTCTTTGCCAACCGTCTCCTTTTTCCATTGCGATTACATTCATTTTCTGGAAGCTCGAAAGAATGCTTGCATAATTTCATAATTTTGCATTGTTGAAGGATTTTTCATGTTGGTGAATATTAATTATTACTCAAATTTGTGTGCAATATGGTTGATCTTTTGATGCATACTTTGTATCAGCAATTAAGATCAAGTGCCAGCCCAAATTCAAGGAAATACAAGCCTGCAGAGTCTCTCGGACATAATAGATTGGATAAGAGTAGCTCTGGATGGAGCTGGCTAGATCGTTGGATGGCCGCTAAGCCGTGGGAGAACAGGTTGATGGAAGAGACCCATAGTAGACAGTCAGAAACAACTGCTTTTTCTCGAAAAAGTCAAGACCATCATGTCAGTAACCATTCATGTTCTTCTGAACATGATTTGGTTAGAGTGAGACGTAACAATATGACTACCAAAGTCTGTGCTAAACCTCCTACCAGCGGTCAAATTACTGGCTCATCTTCAGATCCAATTTCAGAATCCCTTTATGGCGATAGCACAACGTCAGCTTCAACATCTGCCTCCCTGACTCCAGTGTCTAAGGTGCTGATGGTGGAAAGAGGAGAGGAGACCAAAGTTTATAAACCAGGCTACATGAATCTCACTGAATCAGCTAAGGCTAAACAAGCTTGCAGATATTCTTATCATGATATGCAGAGACAATTAATGGAAGAGCTACAGTATTGTAACAAATCGATGGCACTTTGCAGTGGGGATACAAGAAGTATCTCTGGTTCCATTCAGTCAATGAATTTTTCTAGGGATCTTTATCCCCCTATACAATTCGAGAGACAAGATAAGGTAAGCAATCAGCTTCATTGAAGAGTCCATCAGATGGGTTCAACGGCTTGTTGTAAACTCAGACTGTGAAGCTATATACAATGGCATCAAAGGACTTGTTGATGCTGAAGATACAAACATTGTCAAAACAAATTAGGGACAGTTACAGGAGTGTATCATGATAGAAATTATAGCGATTGTGTTCATAGAAGTCGAATTACTTTTCCTTGAACTGGATTGAGATACTTACTTATAACTTATGATTGCTGAATTTTTTATGCCTTGATTAAACGATCCTGATTTCTAGCTTCATGCGTGTACGCGATGAATAGGATTCACAGTTGATTTGCACCGATGATGGTCACTGAACCATATTCGTGTTTTCAACTTTGAATCTTGTCGTTATTGTGTAGAGAATTCTTCTCGATCTATAATTGATAGAGGCATGGCAAATTGAACAAAGTTGGCAAATATTCTTCCTCGTATTGCTCATCGAAATGAATGGCGTTGGAGATTGTGGATCTGTATACTGTTTGCCATTATGATCATTCCGATCCAATCAGTCATCTCTTGAATAGACTAATTAGTAATTCACTAAAGCCTGCAAAAAGAAGAAACAGATAAACAAGATTATCCTTACCTTTTTCGTGTTAATTTTAAAACTATCGTCAAGGAGGTTGATTGAGCCACTTTTAGCTTAAAAGCATTTCAGAAGAAAGGACTCCTTTTCTAAGGTAAGGTGATATTGCAGGATCTTCAATAGAGAAAGAATAATCATTTTTTTAACTATCAAAATTCATTGGCTAATGATTTGTGGAAGGCTTTTTAGGGGGTGCATGACAACCAGTAATTTCCATTCCAGAAACAATTTTTCTATTCTAAACTTGTTTTTAGAATAAAAATCCGTTTGATAAAATTATTCTATTTTTCTATTTATGAAATAGATTTTTGTTCTAAATAGGTTCGAATATAAATCGAAATAAAAATTTTATAATTATTTATATCTCGGAATAGAAATGAGAAATAAAAATTCTTCTTATCGTGTCCTCCATCCATCTCCGCCAACCACCATTCACCGTCGCCACTGGTCGCCACCCGCCGGTTGCTGGCCGCCACCACCGCTATCGATTGTCGCCGCCGGACGCTACCGTCGATCGCCAGTCACTGGACACTGGACGCTACCACTGATCGCCGGCCACCATCACCAATCACCAGTCCACCGCCGTCCGCCGATCCGCCACCATCCAAAAAGAAGAAATTTTTTGTCGTTATCAAACGAATTTCTATTTTTGGAGTAGAAATTTTATATCATTATCAAATGATTATTTTTGCTTAGAAACTCATCTAGAAATAGAAATAGAAAAATCTATTTCTCTTCCATAAATCAATTTCTGATCAGAATAATTATCATTCGCGCCCTTAGTCACTCAAATTTAGGAAAAGAATAGCACGCATTGACGTGGTTTTGGAGTTTCTCTTTCAAACTTCAGTTCTTGAATAACCAGAATTGATATTGGAAGCATTAGGGCAGGAAAATAGGAATCTAACATATCCTTTTACGGATTGCAGACCCCTGGTAGTACTAGCATACTCGTGCACATTACTGTGGGTAGTAGGATTTTAACACTGGAATCTACTGGCCTTGATCCATAATATTAATTAATCTGATAAATCACAGTGGTAAAACTGATTACTGAGATGATAAAGCCGTAGGGATGAATTAGACATGCACAAATTATGGTAGTTGATTATCGTGACTAGTTCGATGAGCCATCTGTTATGGTCCCGTCATTCAAGCAAGATGCTAGGACCACCCGGGTTGTTATCATCCTAACCTGATGTCATTGCGAGCTGTTTAATCATTGTATCGTAAAGCAATGACATGAAAAGGAAACCATAAAACAAATAAGAAGAAAGAGAAAAGAGAAATCAAATGATCAAACAAGCAGTTGCAGTGTAAAAAGACCAGACGATGCAACAGTTCGCAAGTCAATTTCACATTTCTAGAGGATTCGT
Organism: Eucalyptus grandis; assembly: GCF_016545825.1. Classification (NCBI taxonomy): domain Eukaryota; kingdom Viridiplantae; phylum Streptophyta; class Magnoliopsida; order Myrtales; family Myrtaceae; genus Eucalyptus; species Eucalyptus grandis. The sequence continues at coordinate 42,659,135 of NC_052617.1, read as the reverse complement.
GGGCAGCTTCGGGAATCTGTTAGAGTTTGACTTCTCGAACTTGCATGCAAGCGTTGTTTCCAGCGAGGATCACTGATTGGCCCCACGTGGGTCGCTGAGAGACCAAATAAGCAAAACGATCCGGACAACTCCAAAAAGCTGAAAGCTTCCATGATGATCTTGAATGCATGGGATTCTGAAGTTTAGTAGAGAGCAAAAGACGGTGTGTATGAGATGAGACGGTTTCTTCAAAATTGAGTAAAATCAATGGACTTTCTTTCATGGGGATGTTGCCATGAAGAGAAGGAAACAAGAGTGTAGGGACAGTGGGGTATATATTAACTTGGCGCATTTATTCTTTGTATGCCAATTTGATCTGTGTGGGGGCATTCTTGATTTGTTGCATTGCCTTTTGAAGGCCAAAAGATATTCTCATCTTGCGTTTCTTTTCATCTTCTTTACAAATCCCGGAGTGACTTGCAGTAGCATGTCTCTCTGGCATAATTGGTGACCAGACGAAAGGGAAAAAAGAAGAATCAAATTTTCAATCGACCGTTCTCATCCTCTGTGATGCCTTTCGATTTAATGGATTGTCTGTATCTTGTCAAAGGTGCAAAAATGATTCTTGTAAAGGATGTCCTTTTCACAGTTGAGTTGTCCATCATTTTCATTATTCCCCTGAGAAAATGCCATGAATCAGGGCTAGAGCTCTCTCTCTCTCTCTCCGAAAGATGTGCTTTAATTTAACCATTATCAGTCTTGGATTTTGCTAGCGTGAGATGCTGAAACAGTGCAGATAGGAGATAAATGAATTGCATGCAGTAACAATCCTTATGCAGCTATGCTTGTATCTGGCAAGGGCTTTGCGGCCCTCGCCCAATGGTCGGCAAGCCTTGTTGAAGCCTCGTTGGCCAGTGTGGGGGAAGGAAAAGGGGAAAGAAAAGGAAAAGAAAAAATTAATAAAAGAATTCAAAAAAATAAAATATTATTAAAAAATTATCACATCAAATCAATAGAGCAATGGATGTCGACTGACATCCACATTAGCACCAGCTAGTCAAAATTGGCCAAATAAACTAAATTGTCATAATAACAGAAGGTTCAAGATTGAATTAACATAATTATAATGTGTTTAAGACTTTTTAGATAATTCTTCCGTTACCTCCTATGGATGGATCATTTCCCATGCACGACGATGGAATAGTTTGTATATTTCCAAAAGTATCAGTGAGATTCGAAATGTTTGAATAGCCATGTTATACAGAATATATATATGGGGGAAAAATTAGCACTTGCATTGAAAAGGAGTTATACCAAAACCAATCTTTACTCAAGAGAGGACAAAGAATTTCCAATCTCATTCTTTCATGTACTTGCCTTTTGATTCCCTAATGACATGAGTGGGGAAAAAAAAGGAACTCCTACAGCTATTGTCCTCTAATGGCTCCACAAATAAAGCAAAAGGGGTCTGCTTGTATTAATTGTTGCATGGGCAACATTTAACCTAGAATCTTGTTTGGTCCCTTTATCTTCCATCACAAACCCACTTGCCTCTTCCTTACTCTTGTTTCGGTAGAGCGTGCAGGCACGAGAGAAAAAAAGCAATAATAAAAAGAAAACGATTATTCTCCAACAAAATCTCTTTCTTGAAAAGACCTGCAAAAGCAAGTTGTATATTCTATTAGCAACATATCCTACTAAATATATATGGAGCCTGTGCTTGTTTTGAGAAGAAGATGAGAAAAGAGATTCTGTACTTTGTCGAAAAAGGGAACTGTGAAATAGTTTGTCTCTTGCTTCTCCGTGCATGGCCACCCTAACCACGTTTTGCATGACTCTTTCCTTAGGAGTTTGCTTTACAATCAAATTTGCAAGACTTTTTGGAAATCAAGGGACAGGAGAATAAAGTTTTTAGGCTGGCATGCATCATTGCAAATTGGAAAAAGAGGCCAAATCATTTAAAGGGGAGATTGTACTTATCACCTTAAAAAAATATTTTTTTAGGCAATTAATATATTAAGAATATGATCAGACGCACTGGATCCATCATAAATTATATAATAATCATATATAAAATAGTCGGTAAATGATAAGACTTATGTAGGTTTGATGTGATTTTGGAATGCCATCGATTCAATATGTCGTATCATCCCATTAAACAACCAATAAGTAGATCTCCCATTATTAGTATCGAAAGAATCATCCACAAGCACCATTGATCAACATAGGATACAATATGAGGAACGAGTTAACTATAGCGACAACGTACATCATATCCAAGTTTCCTTAATTTGTGTGCGAATGGCCTGTCTCCGACAAAGGCGATGAGGTAGACTTAATTTAAACTGCTAAACTGGCTGAAAATACCGTAAGATCGCAGCACCAATAATGGAAAACAACGGCCCTGTAGAGAAAAGACAGAAAGCAACTTATTGGGTACAACGAGGAAGAATCTTCAAAACGAATGTGAAAATTTAGATGTTTCTCCTGCTTTAAGCACTTGCGTTTCGATAAGATGTTTGAAAAAGGTTGATTGAAGATTCTTCAATCTCTCTCTCTCCCTCTCCCTCTCTCAATGTCTTGCATCGGGTAATAAACGTTTTCAGAACAGCGTCAGATGCCCCGTAATTTTCATGTGTGGGTCGTAGATAGGGTAACTAATCATCCAACCATCATTAACGTTGACACAAGAGCTTCTGTTCGTTGTTTTTACGGTAATTATTTCCTAAGACAAAACTTGACGCTGCGGTGAAATGGATCCAGAAAGGTTCTGTGGGACGTGGATCTTCTATCTCCTTGGATGATCCCTTTGATCTCTGCATAGATCTCAAACTTGATACATGAAAATGAAGTGTTTACCAACGGTTAAAATCCGTCGAGACACTGAAAAGAACATCGAGAAGGGGTAGAAGATCTTCATCTGGTTTTGCAGTATCAGAGAAATGCTATATAAATCTAAGCTTTTGGGGTCATTTGGTATGTTCGAGCTTTAGTTTTGCTTTTTCAATAATGGTGGGATCGTGAGTGGTTCTCACATACTGGATTAATTATGTCCATATTGCCGGTTCATTAAAGAATTAGTAATCCACACAAAAACAAAGAGAAGTAAAGAGGGATTAAGCTTTTTATTTTTCAACCCTTTGGCTTCATGTAAATTATACAAATTTCACTCTCAGATTCTTATTTAATCCCGAAACATTTGAAATCTTTCAAAATATTCAAAATATTGACATGTGGAGTTGCACATATATGGTGGCTTTTCAAATGATATTTCAAAGTTTTTAAGGGAAAGTAATAAATATTAGCAAATTTTTTTATACAGCTTGTTCTCCCTTTCAAATGACTAAAATAGAGAAAATTATGAAAAACTGACATTGAAATGCAGATATCACTCTGCGATCGAATAAATTGCGTCCATGATAATGAAGGTAGCATTTCCTAATTACACAATCTTACCCAATAAAGCTTAGCTTCCCAACTCTTGGAAAAGGCCAAGGGATTTCAAGCAGGAGGGAGGGTCTTGTATTTAATATGGATGAAGTCATGATTATTCCCAACTAACCCACAATTTATTCAGACCCCAAAGGAAAAATTTCTGGTTGAAGGTTATGATATACTTATTAAGCGTGTATAATAAGATAATTTACAATTTCTAAAGCACTTATTAGACATATTACAAGACAATCATAGTATTTTCACGTTTGATTACTTAACAAATGCCTTGGAAATTTTAATTTGTAATCGATAGAATTCAACCACCCTTAAATTGGAAAAATCATAACCAACTCAGTCCCAAGTTGTTTTTTTTCTCGTCCTGTAGAGATCATGTGACGTTCTTGATAATCAATCCGATTAAAGGCCTGTCTTTCATAAAAGACCAAGAAAGTCGCAAGAAGTCGTCGCCTCATGATCCACATGGCTTTTCAATGGTTTCTCCACTCGAACCAACTTCGGATTAGCCAAGGGGAATTTGCTAACAAGTTACTCCACTTCCGGAAAGGGCTTCAAGAAACTGGGGGTATTTCCAAGAGAAAAAGTGGAGCGGCATTCAATGCATGAAAATGGCGCAACCCCTGAAAGTGATTACACTCATCATGACTTTGAAAACCCTGCATCCGATCCTGACATCATGCACCTTCTCTTGCCTTTGCAAGTTTGGATTTTTTATTACCTATGCACAAAATACCCAGAAACTTCCGCCATGATTTGCAAAATCAGGAAAGTGATCTTGAAATTCGCATTAATTTTTTTGTTCCCTCTGGGCACAGTCAAACCCTAATCATATCACCGTCACCGCTGTCATCTCCAACAGGTCCTCATCAACATCAACTCTAGATTTTGGGAGAACACGCAATAAAGAGCATCCACAAACAGAAACACACTAATGGAATGGATCTTTTCTTTTTCTTCCTTCTTTCTCATGGCTTGGGGACATTTATGAATGCAATGAACTACCATACTTTTCATTATGAACATCTCGGACCTTGGTTTCCTCACTTCTATTGTCCTTCCATTTTCGTGCTCAAGCAGGAGGTCTTGATTTGGCAATTGCATGGACCGCACGTTTCACCTCCTTTGCGATTTTGATTGTGATTAATCAAGGCTGAACTTTAAAGTGCATGAGGCAACCTTCGCCATCAAAGGCTGAACTTTAAAGTGCATGAGGCAACCTTCATCATCATTATAATCGTATCCCATCAAAAGAGGATTTTTAAGCACCCGATGTCATGTTGATGTGGATTTGACATGGGCGTGTATTGGATTGCAAGTCTTCCTGTTGAAAGTGGGTGAAAGGACATAAAGAATAATCAATTTGTTTGAAGAAACTTTACCAAGAACAGGACTTTCGAGATGTTCTATAGTATAGTGTTACATTATGATTTTTCAAAGAAATTACATTTATTTTTCATTGCACAAGTTAATTACTAATTAACTCCACTCCTCGTATTGACTATGATGCAATTTCTCCCGAATGACTTCTCATCCTACAAAACCAATGCGTAATACAAAGGCAAAAAAAATGCAAACCTCAAAAAAAAAAAAGGGGGAAGAAGCATAATTCTAAGAGAAAAATGGATGTGTGGAAGTACAAGAATGAAAGAACTATTAACTTTATCGCCCTAGCTTAATTATCACATAATCATATGCAAAAAGTCATGGACAACACAAAAGATTGATTGTATTAGCTTAATAACAACAAAACTATATATGAAAAGCCATGCATCACATGGACATGACACTAGTGTAATTTAAAAGGCAACGATTAGCCTTAAATGATATAAAGGGGAATCATCTGACTTTTAAAATAGAATTTTCCATATTTTGTTTTCTAGTATAGGCTTTTTCTGTTTGTTGTAGGATAGATGCGGCAAAATTTTCACAGATTGATAATGAAATTTCATGCAACGATAATGTGTTTTTTGTTGTTTAGCTAAGTCAGTTTAGCTAATTAAAGAAGTGCAATTAGGTCCTTTTTTAAGCATCGTTTGGTGAACCATGACATGATATTGAAATCATAAAATCTCAAAAAATGAGTAATTAGACTCTCTTTCCTTGCAAAACCAACTATAACATGGATAGGGATTTTCTTAACTTTGCTCAAACGGAAATCATGAATTTCATGAGGGGTTGTGTCATTAAAAGTTAAGAGCTTCAAGTATAACGGAAGCTTAGAAGGTCTAAGAAAGCAGATCTTTATAAATTGTACCTGCTTGATTAATTGACAGTTGGTATTAATATATATATAAGCATAATCATCGGGACTCGTGGAAAATGATACTTTTAGACATTGCTGTCTTTGAATCAAAATCAAACTATTCATGTTAACAAAAACATTAATCATATGTTAATCACTATATTACGTTAGATCCATTGATTTTTAAGCCTAGTGTATAAATAAACTTTTCGATCTGTTTAAATTTGAAATAGTCTATTTGAAGTATTTCCTATTTTTACAAGTAATTTCTAAATATCATCCTATAGGGAAAAGAGGCAAATTTAGAGCTGATCACATGCATGCAATCTACCAAAGACGATTGTTTGCACCACATTCCTAGCTCTAGCTATGACGGACCATTCTCAAAGGTCGATCCCAACCATATTTTGATGGTTAAGTAAATAAAAATGAAAGGAAGATTTTGCGTGGTCTTAAATCGTTTTGTCGAATTTGAAGATGAATTTATCTTTGGATTTATCGGACAATTTATGAAATAGCTATCGTTGTATAGATGTAATATTGACGACTTAACCTATTAGATTTAACCTACACAAAAAGTCTCTCGGCTTTTTTGTGCGTCTATTTGGACTGAATTGTATGATGCTCGACACATGTAGTGGAGCCATCCTACGTGACCCGCAAGTAGCATTCAATGTCTTCTCATGTAAGTTAACCTTTTCATTTTTTTCCACTCCCTCCAACAAAGTCTCCAAATCTTGGGCCACCATCGGCCGTATTGTACTGCAACCCGATATTAAATTCATAATAACAACTCTCTCTCTCTCTCTCTCTCTCTGAGAGTATCTCAGACTCACATATGATGCATATTATCTATGATATGTTCCATTCATTTAATAGTTTGTCTCACTCCGTTTTTTTTCTTTTTCTTTTTTGTCCGTTGCTTTCTTGAAGTGTCATGATTTTTTAACCTGTTGGTTCTAGGGCTACAGAGATCCAGCTGATGAAGTCATCTTTCTTCCTCCTCACTTTTTCTTAAATACCAAGCACCCCAATTATTTCTCTGTCGTGGCCATTGGCTTTCTCTGAGAGAGAGAGAGAGAGAGAGATGGGACACCATTCATGCTGCAACAAGCAGAAGGTTAAGAGGGGGTTGTGGTCGCCTGAAGAAGATGAGAAGCTCATAAACTACATCTCCACTTATGGACATGGATGCTGGAGCTCTGTTCCTAAGCATGCAGGTTATGATCATATATACCTTCCGCCTCAAAGCAGTCTTTTTTCCCTTCATATTATTCTTCACATTCCTGTGCATAGATCAGCATTTCTTCTTGAAATATGTTGCTAACACTAGAATTTCATGAAGTTTTTGAACCAGTTCATACACGCACATTCTTTGAATTCACCATCTTGATCGGTATTCCTTTCCTTGCCTATTTTTTGGTCCTATGGTCTTTAATTACCATAAACTCATTCATTGTTTCGCTATATAATGTTTATCTTGCTCTTGAATTATAGGCCTTCAGAGATGTGGAAAGAGCTGCAGACTAAGATGGATAAACTATCTCAGACCTGACTTGAAACGGGGCAGCTTCTCTCAGCAGGAAGCAGCTCTCATCATTGAACTCCATAGCATTTTGGGCAACAGGTTCATTCTTATAAACGTACACTATACGGAAAATTCTACTATTTTCTTATCCGGGTTTTATAAGATTTAAATCAATTTTTAACATATTAGAATATATGGTTGGACCGACATCTGTTTACAAGTATATAATGCTATGCTTTTTTTCCTGCAATTATTTTTCGTGTTCAATAAATTTTGCGTTTACACAGATGGGCTCAAATAGCCAAGCACCTCCCCGGAAGAACAGATAATGAAGTGAAGAACTTTTGGAATTCAAGCATCAAGAAAAAGCTCATGTCTCATGATCATCACCATCACCTCCATCATCATGTGATCCACAATCCTTATGCTGCTGATCAAGAAGGGTTTTTCTCTCTTCTTTCAAACCCTAGCCTGATCTTAGCATCTCCAGGAGAAGACCAGGTTTATTTCCCTACACCTAATAGTACAACTGCTTCAACACTACCTCATGTGATGCAAAATCCTTGTCAAGGCAACTTTGAATTTGATGCGCCACAACAACAAGAAATGCCCAGTTTCAGTTTAGATCATTTGGTCCATTACCCACATCAGATCTCCCATTTATCGGGCAACAACTTAGCTTCTTTGTATGATCAAGGTTTGCCTTTTGGACACCCGCTTCATCAGATCATTGGTCCGAATCAAGAAGATCGACCCTTCACAAGTGAAGGCGCTGAACACTACGCTGACGATGGAGATAATAAGATTGTTGATCCCGATGAGATTCTCCAATCTTATGACGAATACTCGCCGATGGTCCTGGGGATGCCGAAGCTCTGCGAGATCATGGATGGTGGTTTCTGCAATATACCAGTTACGACTTCCTCTTCCTCTTCCTCACAAGAAATGTTATTAGACCCACTGGGCGCCAAACTCTCAGCATCATCATGCCTTTTTCTTCCGACAGTGTCTTCATCATCGTGTCAAGAAATTTATCCCCCATACATTCCTACCGCCATCAATCAAATGGACTGCAACAATGCCATTGATGCATCTGTGATGTCGTCATCTTCTTCATCTTCTTTAGTAGCAGATTTATCACCAAGTGGCCCATTTGGTATGAACCCTAGCCTCACATCCACCTGGCGGCAGCAGACAACCTTGGACTCCAAATAGAAATTGATCATGTGGGGGTGAGCGGTGTTCATGGAATATAGTCATTAAATGCAAAATAATGCATTTATTTCTTCTCGAAGACATATTCTGAATAAGGTAAAGAGCATGATAAATACTGGATCTGGGACAACTTATGATTTGGCATCCTTGTCGATGCATGCTTTGCAGAGAGAGAAATGCTCACCGCAGATTCATGAAAATGTGTTGTAAGTTCTTGCACACGGTTATTCACCTTATTACAAGCTCGACTATATTTTTGTATCTCACAAACCTGGGACTCCTGTCGAGTGTTTTCCCACTTATATGTACATCATTTACTCTCTCTCTCTCTCTCTCTCTCTCTCTCTCTCTCTCACTGTGTTGGACAATTGTTTTATGCTATGAGTGATTCTAATATTGATTATATTCACAAGAAGCGATTTGTTATGGAGTATTTCGATATTAAAAAAAAAAAAGAAATCTCGGTAAGGACAAATCATAAAACGGCCAGTAAACTTTGTCCGGCAGATTCTTAAACGGTAACTCTAGCATACAGTGGCAAGATGAAACAAGTTTTCACACAGTCAATCAGTTGATCTAAGGATCTTAGTTATCCACCTTCCCACCTACCTTCAAATTAAGGGCGGTTGAGACCCTTTGTGTAAAGGTTTCTTCATGTATATTCTGATTTTCCCATTACTTGAGTGCTCACTTGCGACATGGCATTGCCACTTTTCAAGCCAATTGTAAATCAGTCTGTTATCATATGTATAGGATACGCACGTAGTACGGGGAAGTGGGGAAGGAGACTCTGAGTGAGAGGAGAGTACGATTTTATCTGAAGGGGGAGCATTCACTCCGTGCAGAGAGTTGACCTTTGAGCGAGCGATGTCCCTTAGCGAATTTCGAGCGAATGGCGTCCTAACGTGACGTGGTTCCTGCGAACCTTTATGATTCCGTCTGGACACACTCAAAGGCTGAGGACCAGAAACTAAAGTGTGATTAAATGAATTATCAGGTGCTGATGCCTTTCTCTTCTTTCCATAAGTAAAAGTTGGCGAAAAATTTCATGATGTACGTCTTTCCGCTCAAGTGTCAGCTCAACAGTCTCTGTGCATTGAGCTTTGGTTTTCGACAACCAAGAGGCAAGTGGTTCGGCTCCTCATAGCCGCTTCTCTCGGTTGCCCCTCATATTTGGGGGTAGAATCGGTTACACATCTCGATGAGCCTTATCTACTTATTAGAGATAATTAGGATAATTCTCTAAAATATTTAAAGATAATTATAATACTTTTTATTGATTTTTTATATCTCTCAAAATTACGCGTATATCTTCATTTGATTGTCCTGATTAATATATGTTAGCTTACATAGTCATCTCACATGCCTTATTGAAATCTACCAAAATTCATTGAATGTCTTTTTTACACTATTTATATTTTGGTATCAGAGCATTGTACTTGAAGAAACCCTTCTTGTCATTTTTTCCAATGTGTCTTAAAATCCTTGTCAATGTTGATTTCAACATTGTTCATCTTGCCAATGTTGGATTGTACTATTGTGGCATAGTCTGTAGAGCCTTGTCATCTAAGGATGCGCCATCAAGTTACCCTTTTATTAGCAAAGGTAGCCGCATCAACCACTCATGTATCCCTTTGATTCTCATACGTCATGCACAAGTTGTGTCGTTTAGTAACTATTTTGAAGGCAAAGCCAACCACATCAGCCGCATACATCCTCACTGTTTTAGTCAACAAAGCCAGATGAGATATATATCTTAATTAACTAAACTCAAGCTAACTTAATTACCTTAAGTTTGAGGGAGAGATAATTAGCATAATTTTTTAGGATGTTTTCCTATATTAGATATAATTAGAATATCTATGCTAGTTTTGTGTATCTCTCAAATTGCACAATATATCTCTCTTTGATGGTGCATATTAAGTGATATACATTATCGATATACATTACCTACGAATAGGATGATGTATACTTAATTACAATATATCAATATAGATGAACATATGTGACTGGGCTCCTAATTCCCTTCTATAAGACAATGATAGAAAGAAAAAGTAGTTGTGGGTTGTAGTCCCTAATTCCATTAGGGACCTTCTAAGGGCAAAAACAAAAAGAAGAGGGATGGAATTGAATCGGGCAAAATTCAACCAGGTGAAGACGACAAAACAAGGGTGCTCGCGGCAGAAGGAACGACATTATAATGGAAACGGAGGAGCTCGAGGAGGTTGCCCTTCACCAGTTGGTGTAAGGTCACATCTCCCTCCTCGAAATTTTTTGGAAGGGAGAAACAAACCCTGGTCCTGAACCGAATGTGGTACTGATCAGTAGTGATCACCCTGCAGCATGCCGAAGTCAGACAAAAGGATGGCTGATGGAGAGGGCGACTGAAGTTTAAGTTCTGAGTGGAGATGGAAAAATGAGTCTTAGAACTCATTTTAATCTGTATTTAATTGTGCAGGTCATGAATGAATTGCCTTAATTTTGAAAGCAAGTTTGAGTGAATCTAAGAAATAAATGCTTAACAATTTAATGGGTCTTTTGGACTACATGAAAAATAGAGAACTTTTTCACCGGTCTTTTAGGCTGCGCATGACAAAATTTCTGAAACAGAAATTGATTTCTGGCAAAAAATCAATTTCTTAATTTCTATTTCCCGGACAAGTTTCTAAGCAAAAAAACCCGTTTGATAACGACTCAAAATTTCTATTTCTGAAACAGAATTCCGTTTGATAACAAAACAAAATTTCTATTTTTAGGAATAGAAATTGATTAGATAACAACATAGGAAATCTTCAAATACAAAATAATAGTCGAAATAATACTAAAACAACATGGGAAATCCTCAAATACAAAATAATAGTCGAAATAATACTAATACATTACAAAAGTTGAAAATACAATTTCATGGAATTTCCGGCATATTATTATCTCTTGACATTTTATTAGCAATTATTTTCCTAAGCGTATTTATTTGGTTTCCCTCCTCGGTCAATGTATCGTTTGCAAGCTCATCCTACGTAGGTTCAGACAAATACTGCGGAAGCATGAATATGGGTGCCATCAATGGCGCCTATACAGCCTTGTCATTTTATCAAAAACTAGTATTATACAATATTATCAACAAAATAAAATTAATGGTGTAAAGGAATATATGAGAATTCTCCCTTAAAGTAATATTTATGGTTAGGAACCAATCAGGTTATTTTGATTCTCGAATTGAATCAGTCCAATTGCTCATCCCTAATTTCTTTATTGTTGCTCAATGAACCTTTAATGGCCCTTGCATAGCAAAGAGAGAGATTCTCTTGAATCTCTTGCCTTCGAATTAAAATTCAAGATTGTGTAACAATCTAATTATTTTGTTTTTGCAAGAATTTTGAATCCATAAAAAAATAAGGTTAAATTTCTAGGCACGTTTTTTATTCATCTATTACGTAAGAACTTTTTCTTCAACTGGCCATGCGCGTGCCTTTTCTAGGAGGAAAGAGCCTCATTATTTTTAAGTAAGCATTTAAGAACTTTGGTCATTTTTTAAAATTGGGGACCCATTCAATTGCCTTTCATCCTAAAGAGGAAGTTATAAAAAAAAAATGCAAAAAAAACACGAGCAAAATAAGAAAAAGAAAATTAGCAATAATTTGTGAAGTTGTGGTTATGAGTGAATTAAGTTAGCAAGAAAACGCAATATTATTTTATATGATTTGATTTCAGTTTCTGATTTCTATTTCAAACCGAGAAGTTAAAAATTTCAACTTCGATTTCTTCAATTTCTCTATTTCTAGAATAGAAATCTATTTCAAAAATAGAGAAATCAAATTGTGTTACCAAACGGATTTCTATTTCAAACCTGTTCTGGGAAACAGAGAAACAGAGAAATCGAGAAACATAAATTTTGTCATGCGCGCCCTTAGTAATAAATAAACGTCCAATGCATAGGTGGAGTTGAAGATGTTAGAACAATTTTTATAATTTTTTCATAATTTTATCTTCTTTTTTTTCTTTTTTCTTTACTTCTTTGTTTTCTTTTTTATCCTACAAAGTCTGGTAAGGGCCGACCAACCCTCGCTGACACTTAGCAAAGACATGGCCATTGGGCAATGGCCACGAAGCCTCCCTGATCGTGGGTGAAGGTTGAGACCCTCACCCAAATCTAGTTAGAGCTGCAAAGTCTTCACTTGCCATGGGTGAGGGTCATAGCCCTCGCCTCCCCCGATTGCAGGTGAGGGTCGGGCTAGGGCCGTGAAGCCTTCATTGGCCATGAGAGGGTTGCGGCCCTTGTCAAGTCTAGGCGAGAGCCCGATCCTTGCCAGCAACCCTTGTCGGACTTAGAAGAAAAATGAAGGAAAAAGGGAAAATAAAAATAAAGAAAAGAACATAGAAAAGAAAAAAAATTAAAAAAATTATATAATTATCCACGCCGACGCCGATCATGTCACGTAAATCTTTATGTGCATTTTAATCTTTAGGCTTTTTATGTTTTTTTTCTTTTATTTACTAACAAATTTTATTTAGTAGCCTTTCCAAGTAACATATTCTTATGAAGAATAGATTAAATGTCTCAATATGCATATGGACGTGTTTTAATAATATGGATTAGGTTGCTAAAATTATATTACATAAAAAGTTATTAATATAAGTTAAATGAGTCAATTTGGGCTAGACCATTTTTCCTTCCTACCCGACCCAACTCCTCCATTTGACGGGCCTACAGGCTATGTATTTGCTGTGCATGCATCCGTCTCAACGGGTATGATATGCATCCTCATCCTATTTTGCGTCTATCTCTCAATTTAAATTGCTTTTTCTCCCCATCAAGCGGGTTATTGGTATGCAATATACCTATTGTTCGGACAATGTGTCCAACTGAAAAACAAGAGAGTATGTTGAGATTTAAGACATGGGTGACTAGGGGATCATGGATTATACTCCTTATTTTCTTTTATAAATGTCCTCGTCGTGTGAAGAACGTTAGCCTCAATGACATTGTGAGGTTTTGGGAAAGAACTTGATGCTGTTTAGATCATGCCAGAACGCAAATGCTTTACACAACAGGGCTAAAAGGAAAACAAGATTAGCATTACCAAGTTCCAAGTCAACCTTGGAAATTCAATTTCTCAAGCTATGTATGATCAGACAAGATCAGACAAAATAACCACCAGATCCACTATTCTGTTATAGGTCCCCTCCGAAGCATCAGTAATACCACTATTTAAACAATGGACTACTCGATAAGAATAAAGTAAAGCAAAGTAGGTGACTCGCCGACATAGAGCCAAACGATATTCAGAGCTCCCCTAGAAAGCTCACCCTAAAGATTAAACATCCCGGGCATTTGGAAAATTCATGATACATTAAGTCATTGCTCCATTATTATTTCCAGAAGAGCCAAAATAGAATGCGAACTGACGACACAGACACATGGTTGAACCAAAGAGAAATTCTTAAAGGATCATTCCAAGAAGCATGACAGAGAGGGAAGAAGACTTCAACAGAAAACGTTGCTGTCATTTAAGAAATGAGTTCACATTCCACATCGGACGTTAGTAGCATGCTGAGCTGTCCTTGAGCGGACTCTTCTAACTAAAAAATTGGCTCATTGTGATGGAAGGTACAGGTCTGCAACGATATCGATTGCAACTGGGCCATGATAGAGATACTAAGCTGTAATTCTCGACCTGCCTTTTGCTATTCTTCGAGCAATGACTCTCCGACCACCCTTGGTTGACTTTCTGTTTATGTAGCAAAGTGTTACAATTCATAAGAAAAACTTTCGAATAATATTAATTCCATAACAACAAATAGCTCGAGGAAAATATATTGTCGAAAAGCAGGACAAACAATGCTATGAAAGTGAGAGAAACAGCAACGGGTGGAAAGCTATTGTGAATGAAGCCTTTCCATTTGCCATAGCAATCACAGCATGGTCAGTATATAACCCTCCTCAAGGCAGTAGCTGGGTCATTCACCAGCTAAGAATGATTTCTTGAGCTAGTTCCGAACTAAGGGCATGCATGGAAACACTCCAAAAAAGTGTTTCCGGCACACTTCTGTACGGAAAGTGTTCCCGGGAACAAAAAAGGAACAGAAACGCGTTTGGTTGCGTTTCTGTTCTTTTTTTTTTTTGTTTCTGGAACGAAATAGAAACAGAAAAAAAAAAAAAAAAAGTTGTTTCTCCCGAAAGAAACACTTCTTGGAAGGAACAAAAGAACAAAAATCACTCTTCTCTCTTTCTTCTTCTCTTCTTCTTTTCTTCTTTTTTTCTTCTTTTTCATTTTGGCCGGTCGCCGGCCTCGGCCATGGCCGGCGACCGGCCGTCGAGGCTCGGGCTCGCCCAGATCCGGCGAGGCCGAGCGTCGCCGCCCCCGGCGAGGCTCGGGCGAGCCCGAGCTCGCCCGCCAAGGCGAGGCCGAGCCTCGCCCAACCACGGCCGGCTCGGCCTCGCCGTGGGCCGGCGAGCCTCGCCGTGGCTGGGCGAGGCTGCCGGCCCCGTCGGCCGGGGTCGCCGGAGGCCGGTGACCGGCCGAAGAAAAGAAAAATAAAAAGAAAGGAAAAATAAAAAATAAAAAAATTGTTTAAAAAATTAAAAGAAACAAAAAAATAATAAAATTTACCAAACGTGTTTCTGTTCATTTTTTATTCCCGGACCAAACGTTACCAAACGTGTTCTTTTGTTCAAAAACTGTTCCCCGGAACAGAAACACTTTTTTTTGTTTCTGTTCCCAGGAACAAAAAAAGAACAGAAACAAATCCATGCGCACCCTAACAGTCTTATCTTAATCCATTATTTTTCGTTCCTCAGGCACAGTCACCAGATTTAAACAACTCACATTGACGGGCAAGCTCACATGCAACCACGCACATTGGGAGAGAAGAAGAAGAAGAAAGCAAGCCATACCGAGCAAAGAATCCATGCGTCCTCTTGCGCCTAATGGTACTGGGCTGGTATGTCCGCTTTGTGGCCATGAGCATTGGATCACTCGACGAGTTGACATCACCTGCACACGAGAACGAACCTTGCAAACATAAAGAGAATGTAGAAAGGTATCGGACAAGCAAGCATATGCAAGAGAGACACAGTGGGTTGTCAACCTTATCCCAGATTATTGATGATTTGGTCGCCCATTACACAAGGCCAGATTGCTACAAACATTATCCGATCTAAATCTAAATATAGCAAAAGTGACTACACAAACAGGAGAATTTATACAATCACAAATTGAAGAAACACTGTCATGTCAAAAAGGAAACAGAGCTACTATCACGAGCCTTAAAGAAGCAGGGAGTACTCTGAATATCAGAAAGCTTGCAAGTCAAATTTTAAGCTGAAAACGAACTATCCTGCCAACCCCACTAAAGTCACGGGAAGGACGATGCATTCGAGCGATTAAGATGGTCAATAACAGTTTATTTCATCAAATCTAAAACTGTCAAATTCACCAGAAACCATATTCTTTAAAAAAAAAAAAAAACAAATTTTCGGTACACGGTACACCCAGTAGTAGTAGTACCATGAATTTGCATCGCCAAGGCAACAACGCAGTAGCTATCGACAAGCAACGAAAAACTAAACACCAATCACAGAGACAGAGACAGAGAGAGTACCGTCGGGTAAGAAGAAGCTAAGAGACGGGAGGCCGAAAGGATGAAGGAAACGGTGGGAAGAGACTCGTTCGAGCGAATCGGCGTCGCTCTGGTACAAATGGAGAGCGGCATCGGGTTTGGAGACGGAAGGGAACAGCCTCGGCGCGATCTCGAGGCTCGGAGAAACGAGGCGTTGGGCCGGGCTAGGGTTCCAACGGAGGAGAGGATTCGTCAGGAGGCGGCTCGCCAGCGAAGCTCCGTTTCGGATCAGCGATTTGGTCGCCATCCTTGTTCTCGGACTTCGATTGGAGTTGCGTAGACTCTGCTAAAACCCTAGAGAGATTCAATCGACCGGTGAAGAAGGCGAAGGTGCCTGATTCGGAGCCGGAACCCGACCCGAATTCGAACTACGGGGGACCCGGGCATCAGGTCTTCGATGGGCCAGGCCCGTGCAATGCTTGGGCTCTAGTTGAATTACAATGTGCAAAAATCAGAAGTTTGATTTGCATGTGCTTTTTTTTTTTTTTTTTTTATGACCCAAGAACCCACGCACCGTATCAACACGACAACCCGACAACCTGGCGCAACAAGAACGAAAACCCAGGCGACGCTAGTGGAGGACCCACCACCCCGACATCGCATTTAAGATTTCGTGCGGCCAGCGGAATTCGAACTCCTTCCCTCTCACAAATGATCATGGGAGTACTTATCAAACTAGACCACCGCAGGCAGTGATTGATTTGCATGTGCTTTTCCTATTAGATATCTAAATTAAATTACAATCACATGAAGGCATAGTTATTGCAATAATCGGAAAAATCAAGTTCTCTCGAATAAATAACATATCATTTTATGAAGTTCTTTCTTTTTTCCATTTTGATTTCATCACTCTTTACTTCCTTTTCATTTGAACAATCTTAAATGTGATGTCGCTTCACGTGAGAAAAATTAATACTAAAATATACTCATATCATCCTTTAATTGGTAAGTCATTTAATTTTACGAGCTCTTGATACCCAATCAAATTGACTGCATTTCCAAAGCAAAATTCCACTCTCTTATTATAATACCCACAACAAGTAACTACACTTGAGATTATAACTTGTATTGTATACATCCCTCTTGATACTTGAAGTAGCTACCACTTGCAATGGTACGTGACTAATTTGCATAGGGAAAATTCGTCATATAACGATATACATACAAAATAGTAGAAAAAATTCAAAAACATATTACACATGAGAGCATGTCATTAAAGTACTCAGCAAGAATTTAACCTTGAGTTAACATCACATACACATTGATGTAGGATTATAAAATATATCTTTGAGCACTCCCAATAATTTTTTCATACATACATACATACATACACACACATATGTATATACACACATTATCGTAATTCTAATAAAATCAGGATGTCAAATTGCAAAAATTGAAATGTTAGGGCGGGCGATATGCCACAATCCCAAAAAATCTCTGGGTTAAATGTAATTCTCCCTTTCAGCTATTTCCTCGAGAAAAAAGATTGGAAAAGCCAAGTGGTATCCAGTGGGTGCAAGGGAAATTAATTTTAAAAAAATAAAATAAAGCCATTTCACGGTTCAAAGTGCCACTATATGATCTACAATTCACGTCGTACTTTCCTAAGCTCGTCGACAAGCAGAGTAAATCACCTCTATTCATACATAGAAAAACATTATATCCATGTCATATTTTTCGATTTCCTTCCTTTTTTTTCTTTTGGTAGGAGATCCCCTTCTCAAATCAACTAGACGAATCAAAATACATTACGTATGAAAAGAGACGATCTGATCATTTGGATTATTAATGATGCGCGATATTGTTGAAAAACGTCACCCGAAAATTAATGCGCAATAAGATCATCATAATAAATACATAGTCCCTTAAAAATCACAAAACTATCTCTAATAATGATATTAGACATAGGGATATTTTAATTTCTTAGTCAAGTTCAAAACATCATATAGTATCAAACCCAAGCTAACATTTTAATTTGAAAAATGGAATTCAATGGGTCTTTTTTTTCTTTTTTCTTTTTTGAAAAAAAATTACAAATATTATTCACTAAATTTTTCTTAATCAATTATGCCATTCTTTATCTTTAACTCTATGCTCGCACCAAAAGTTCACACTTCACATTTAAGATCTCAAAATACCTGAATAATTTTTACCTTCCGAAGTTTATATTTTTGCAAAGACTCAAAGTGTAAAATGCATAATTTGCATTTCGATAAAAACTTAACTAATAAAAATGAATTATAACTTTCTAACCGATTTTTGCCATGACATATATAAATAAATATTTGAAAGTTGGATATATACTCAATATATATACACCATCAGTGCCTCAACGAAAGTAAAAGAGGTAAAAGTTAAAATAAGAGAGAGCCGGGCATGATTTGTGGAATTTCCTATATACCGAAAAGGCAAAAAAAAAAAAAAAAAAAGAGAGAAAAAGAAAGGCTTTTAACCAAGAAAATGAATGAAATTGAACCCAAGCTTCGGCGCACGCACACTGGATGAGAGGATGAGATAAAACGCGGACGTCGTTTCGTGGTTTGCCCTACCTAAACACACTCAATCCCCTCCCCGGCGCCGGCGAGTCGTTTGCATTCTCTCTCTCTCTCTCTCTCTCCATCAAACGACGCCTCGCTTTCAGGTCTCGCTGGCGTCCCCGTTTCCCAGTTTTTTTTTGTTTGAAACTTCCCCCCGCTTCGCTTCCCTCTCCCTTCATCGGAGGACGAGCTTCCAGGTACACGCTTCGCGCCCCTCTCGCACACGCATGCACGAGAAACCGAGCTCGACGTCGTCTCTCAATCGCGCGGGAACGATGAAATGATGCATCGCCCAATCCGTTTCGTCAAATTCGCGTCATCGTCGTGATTTCTGGAATTTATCGGCGAGCAAGCATGTTTTCCGGTGGAAATGAATGATCGAGTCGATCGTCGTGGCCCGTCCTGTTTTAGTTTTAGTTTTAGTTTTGGTTTGTGATCGAACAGCTGAGAGTTCTCGATTTTGCGGCTGAATTGTGGCTGGCGGATGTTTTTGTGTTTACATCTCGGGGGACTGCAGGTTGGGCCGGGGGCGGCGATGGAATCGCGGGACGAGCAGGTCAGGGGATGCCAGGAGATTCTGGAGGTCATAAGCTTGATGTCTTTTGCGAATTTGAGCGAGGAGCAAGTGCACAAGCTGGTGACGATGAGAGAAATAGCGCGCCAGGTCGTCAGCGGTCGGTTTCAGGGGGTGGGTGGAAAAACGGAATATTTCGCAGGCTTCTATGAAGCGGTCTCTTCTTCCGTTGCCTTAGTCTTTTGTTGACTTAATGCTATTTTGGCCTGGCAGGTTTCGAAGATCGATGTGACTAGGGCATTGCGCTCTACTATTGACGATATTGTAGGTCCAAATTGCAGTATTTTGCTGGCAAACTCCCTAAGGTTTATGTGTTTAATGTGTTTAACGCACGCCGATATGGTGCAGGTGGTCACATGCAAGGAAACTCTAGATATCATAAGTAGGATGTCGCATGAGGGCTTAGATGATCATAGAGTTCAGTTAATGTCGAGGATTAAGGAAATCGCTGGTGCCATTGCTGATAGAAAAGCGGACACCGGCAGTGCATGGCATTATGAATTTGCTGAAAGAGTAAGGCGAAAAAATAGATTAGCCTACTTTCTCGCATAGTGATTTTAAGTTTAGATTATTTTTTAACAGATTAACGAGACTGATGATGCCGGGATCGGAGAGAGCACTATGGACTGTGCAATGCAAACAAACCATGAGGATGTTCACATTCTGAATATGGAAGGACAGGTGTTAATGGACGAACTAACAGGGGTTGCAATGAAGAATGAGGACTATTTTATGGGTGGAGAATTGGTAGAACAAAATGATAACGTGGAACTTATATCACAGTCAATTTCTCATACCTCAATATTTTGGCCTCAAAATGATGAAGTAACTTTGGATTGGGTTGAAGATTTGATGTTGGCATTGAAGAAATCTTCATGGGAAGGTGTCCCCTCTGACCTTCAATTTGTTATGCCTGTCGGTGTGGTTGACAAATTGGTCGATTCAGCCAACAACATTTTAAGTCAAGAACCAAACTGTGTGATTATTAATTGCACTGGCAAGGATTCGACAGTGCTTGTAATTGGTGATATTGAGGGACAGTTCCATGACTTATTGTCTCTCATGTATGACCATGTCGGTGTGCCTTCAGAGGAACTATTCTTTGTTTTCAACGGTAATTATGTCGGTAAAGAGCCATGGGGTTTGGAAGTACTTCTCGTGTTGTTGGCCTGGAAGGTAAGCCATCTTTTTCTTTATCCATAACGAGTAGATACTTCCGTAGGAGCATACTCTGGAAAAGGAGCACTTTTGTCTCCATAGCCCATATTAAATACAACCTGGAAAGAATGAAGAGTGGTTTTGGATAGTGTTATGACTTCATATACATGTTTACTGGCATTATGTAGGATTTGACGTCTTCCAAACCTTAATTTCTGATCCGGATCCTTTCCCATTTGGCATCCTCTTCCTCTGTTAATACCAACTTGTCAATATCCCTCCACCCCCTCCCGTTCTCTCAGATTTAGTACTTGAACAGATATGTGTTCTTTTTTCTGTCGGTTGACTATGTCTGAGCTGTTATTTACATCTAATATTTGGTGTTTAGGTAGTAATGCCCAGTAGAGTCTATCTTCTCCGTGGAAATCATGAAACAAAGTCTTTCTCATCATCCTGTGGCTTTAAGGAGGAGGTGCTGACCAAATATGGTGATCATGGTGACTATGTCTATAAGAAGTTTTTGGGATGTTTCAAAAACCTTCCCTTGGCCTCGATAATAAGCAATAGTGTATATACTACCCATGGTGGGCTATTCCAAAGCACACAAGTTCTATCTTTTGAAGCGATCAAAGGACTGATGATGGTTGGTTCTTTGGATGAACTTTCTAGAGTTAATAGATACACGATAGACACTCTAGATGATGATCATATTCACGGAGGTTCGCTAATCTTAAATGACGTGCTCTGCTCAGACCCATCACCTGTTGAAGGTCTTAGGGAAAAAAGAGTACGCCAAGCAGGTCTATGGTGGGGCCCAGATTGCACAGAGACTTTTCTGAGCCAGTCTAACTTAAAGGTAATGTGAATAGTTCTAGTTATGTCATTCAATGTCTTGTTTTTAATGATGCAGCTTAGCATATGTACATTTGTTCTCGCTGGTAAGTGACGGGCGTTGGACAAATTCAATACCCTACACACTCAGCTTATGGTTTTCCTTTGAATACGAGAATGAAGTGATGATCAAAGAAATGGTATGAACTGTCACTCAAAATGTATAAACTAGAAAGTTAACCTTGCTGAATTTTAATTTTGGTGCTCATTCGAATATGATTTTGGTCATGTTTGAGTCTCGGGCTTTTACCCTGTGTATGTTACGACAGCTGAGTGATTGTTAAGGGCTATCTTGCTGCAGTTCATCATTAGATCACACGAAGGGCCTAAAAAAAGGGCTTGTCGAAAAGTTTTAGAAGCACTGTCCAAAGGCTACAGTGAGGATCACAGTGGAGCATCAGGGAAGCTGTTTACTCTGTTCAGTGCTCCAGAATATACGCAGGTCCTCTTTTTTGGTTCCTATTTACTTCCAGTTGCTAACAGTAACAGGTTTTTATAACATGTGATTATGGCTTTATTTGGATCTTTCCATGGTCCTTGATATCATGCTTCTTTTTGGTAACTGTCTTCAAGTTGAGTTTCATATTGCCCCGCACAAGCTTTATTCATGCTACCGAGTGCCATTGAATTCATAAAATAAATTCCAAGGTTTCCCGTTTGATTGTTTTTTGATAAAAGGAGTTAGGGAAGAATTGGACACGGGAATGTTGGTACATGTGAAATAGTAGAAACTGTTTTTTTTAATCTTTGTTGGTTTTCTCATTATCATATTTAATCTTCATTGATTTTCTCATTATCATAGCTAATATCAGCTCCTATTTGATAAGTTGAATATGGATATCTGCTGTGCATCTTTACCATCTTTAAAATATTTTGAGGCAATTATTGTTGATGAAATTTCTCATGTCTTCCCATATTTTGTCCATCTTTCGGTCACCATCCAGAAGAGTCAAGATAGTTTAGAGAATATTTAATAAATGAATAGAAACTTTCGTGTTGGTTTATTCCATAATGTCTGTGACACTCTCCTGCAAATGTTCCACTCCCACTGGCCACACCTCCATTATTTTTTTGTGCTTTGATATTTTCTTCTATTTCCCACTGGATGTTGGTTGCTAGAGGAGCTTAATAATCACAATAATGGCATCTATGATCTCTGCTCCTGAGGCTTAAATTTTTGTTTTGAAGAAACAGTTCAACTTCTGTCCATTGGCATTGGGTTTTCCAGAATTGGCTCAAATTTGTTTACTTTGTTCTCTCTCTTTTTAATTGAAGCAAATCTTTCATGTATTTTCTTTCAGTTGGCACACATGTAGCATGAGCAATCAGGCTAGTATATCTAAGCTAAAGGATTCTCCCACTGCTTGTGTCATGCAGCTTCCTGAAGAGATGGGAAAAAATGAAGGAGCATATGCTATCTTGAAGCCACCCAATTTTAAGCCCATGTTCTGCTCATTCAGAGCCGTAGATAGACCAAAGGTATAGATGCTACAGTCTGAACTTGCGAAATTATGCATACTCCTATATCAGGAATCAAATATGGATCTGTGCGTTCTAGGATAGTTAGCAGAAAAGTTATGAATGTGAGGATTTATCTTTTTGGTGATGCAAATATGAGGATATTATGAAATATCCACCAGGCCCAAGTTTTGATGAGTTATTTCTCTTTTGGGGATAGGCTATCCATAAGCCTGTTACTCTAATAGTATGATTTCTTTCAGTATCTCCTGTTTTTAATTCAAACCACCCGAGGTTTGAGGTTTGTACTCTAGAGTAGACCCTTACTTTTGGAAGAAAGGAAGATCTCACTAAGGCAATAGCCTTTTTGGAATATCTTATGTCTTTCATCAGGTAGGTGTGTCTAATCCATTTGGTGGAATCCATTGTGCAGGCATGCCATTACGTTGTCAGAAACGATGAAGATGAGGTGGATTTTTATGAAGAAGAAGACTCAACATCCATGGTAAGTTAGTAGCTCTTCTAGGGGAAACAAGCTAATCTTTATTTAACAAATATTTTGATTCTAGATATGGCAGTGATCTTGGTGTCGGCAACTATCTTCTATTGATGGAAAGGCCTGATATTTAGTACTTATAAATGTCTAGTGAAAGGAGTTCATCAAGTAAGAACATAGATGAGCTTATCTTGTACGCTAGTGCCCTAGTTTAAATGGTGCATGATATGTCACTTAACATTTATGCTCAAATTTCTTAGTTTTGTGATCTCCTGAGCCCTTAGAAGATAGATTAACTGGTTGCGCTAAAATTTACTCTCATTTTTTCTGTTGATATTAGAGTCTGGAGGCTTTGGGTGATTCCGTTGCAATGGACCACTTGCATTGTATGGCCGGGATGAATTCTGAAGTTGATTTTGGGGCAGTAGGGATTCACAATCCCCCTTCTTGGAGTGTGCTTTTGTCAGATGAAGCAGGTAACCCACAGTGTGTTCAGCTTCCAGAAGTTCCTGATGTCGAAGGGTTGCCCTTATCTTCCAATTCCCAGGTGATGGATTTGCTAGAATTGCTCCAGTTTTATGGCATGCTTGTCTTAATAAATGTTTCAATAACACAGGAACCTCACAAGTCTGCTTACGAGTACTTATTGAAATTGATTGCAGCCCTGAAACATGAGCTCCAAAGAAGGGTATGTGAAGCCCACCTCAAGTGAAGTTAATTATTATTTTCTTCTTTCCCAAAGTTCACAATTCTAACATAAGATTCTCTATAGGATGCTCAGAGTAGGAGTCGTATGCATGAGTTGGTAAGTTGCATTCTTTTTTTGTCTCGGGCAAGACTTGATGTAATTTCTTATTGGTCCTGTGTTTTCAATTCACCAGATAAAAGAGATGGAAACAAGGAAGACTGTTGCTTATCCTAGAGAAGAACATAGGATTGAAGTTGGCAAAAATACTAACCCTGACAAGACTGAAGTTGTGGAGAAAAGTTCCACCCTCCCACCAACTGGCTCTCTTAAAGCAGAGGAGAGTGCATATCAGGAAGCATATGAATTGAGGTCTAGTTATAAAAGGGCTGTTCCTCATCATGCTTCTAAACAAATAATAACATATAAGAGAGTCCGAAGTCGGGGTGGTCCAAAGGACTAGGTTCATTGGGAAGATGCTTGCTCTGGAGGGTTCTACATTAAACTATAAATGTTTCACTGGGGAAAAGAATCTTTTCAAACGACGACAATGATATTTACTCCCTAGAAATGGGTATTTACCAGCCCAGACAATGAGAATTCCTACAAGAGGAACAGAGTTTAAGCAACAACCTGCAATGGAACTATGCAGCTCTGCTGTATGAAATCACCCATTTTAACAGCTTTCTGGAAGAGCAGTCGGCAATTCAGCTTACGTCAATGCACCTCTGGAGGTAACTGCAGTTAATTTTGGTTTGGATAGCACGATATGTGCATGTGATTAGGTTTATCATGCGGAAGTTCGACTATGTCATTGATCTAGAATTTTATGTATTGAGAATTAAATATTGGTACTAAAAGATTGTATCTCCAGATGGGGATTTCAAGCTGCCGGGTGGATGTCAAATGGCCTTGAGAATTTAATCAGTGCCCGAATTGGCCTTTGAACTTAACTTAGGAAGCACAGGTTGCTAAGCGGAGCTTGATATGCGACTTGCCGCTTGCGTGAGGAAACACACGCCAGTTGGAGATGGCTTCAAGCGGTTCACACACAATGACGTGCGACAATGAAGAAGGCTTGTTGGGTCAGCGCACACATGAGTTCACCCAGCTCCGCTTCCTTGTGTGGTGCAGAGGTTATCCTCTCACAAGCTTACGCAGGAATCAACCGGCTGGGGCGATGCTGTCCGTCACACACTGTCGCTCTCTACTTAGCAACTCGCTTTTGTTGGGAATGGATATTTATTACCTCGGCAATGGTCATGTTGTACCGCAATAGTAAATGTGTAACTTTGTTAAAATAGGCCTGAAAGCAACCTTTGCTGATGCAGAGCAATTATACGAACGAGATAATTTCGATTAATTTTGCTTTTTTAACCATGAGAATTATTAGGTCAATCTGTTTGGCAGAACGAGTGTCGAGCTAGGACGAAAGGGATTCCATCGGAAAATTCAGGCGAGATGGATGCCTTGATTGTGAAACGAGAAAGGGAAAACAACTTCCCAAATGCGAACAGCTAAAACGACAACCGGTACCACCCCCTCAAAGGCGAAACATGTAGACGAAACGAAGCTCCGTTTTTGGTGTCCCGGCGCCGCTCTTCCCCGTCCCTTCACCGGCCGACCGTTTTCTCGCTCGTTCTCTTGGCGCGTTTTCTTTCTTCAATCTGCTCGCTCGCTCTTATGGAGATTGAAGGCGAAGAAGGTTCGAAGGTCGCGCTCGGAAGAGCTCCGGCGACGACGGTCTTCGGCCGAGGACTGGGGTTCAGCACCGACGACCGGAGCGTGTCTCGCAAGCACCTTCTCCTCCAAGGCGTCGGCGACGATGGGACCGTGGAGCCTAGGGTTTCGTTCCAGGTCCTGGGGAAGAACCCGGTGTGGGTCCGGAGCAGGAGCGGCGGGGGGATTCGGGTGTACCGGAGGTCGGAGAGCGGCGAAATCGGAGTCGGCGACCGGTTCTGTGTCTCCGGGAGGAGGCCCGTTTGGTTTGATCTGAGGAAGATTGAAGGAGGAGGCAGAGGCGGAAGCGGAAGCGAGAGGAACTCGGAATGCGAGAGCGAATTGGCAGAGAGTGCTGAATCTGTTGATGTCTCGAGTATTGACCCTGTGAAAGGTTAGTTGGGTAGCTTTCTCTTTCCTCTTTGGAGTTCGTCTCTGCTCATTTTGATTGCTGGAAGAGGAGGTTAGTCGAACTTTGTTGATGAAGAGCAAGCATGTAAGACGCGCAGTTTCGTTCCTGTCGAGCTCTTGCGCGTCTGTGACTTGTGAAACTGTTGCTTTAGAAACGCTTTCTTTCATCCTTGTCAGTTCCATTTTGAATGACCAGATAATCCGCTCTTCCTTCTGTAATTAATAACGCTGCCAAAGTCTAGAATTTCCAGCTTATTTCATTGGAGCGAAGTTTAGTTTGTTTCTTGCTATGGAACTGGTTTAGCCCGGTTCGGTTTTTATGCAATTAGCAATTAGTCAATAAATTAGGGAAGAAAGTCGATTTCTTGAATATCGACCCTGTCGGTAGTTTATTTTGTAGCTTCCTCGAGATAGTTGACTGTGCTGAGTTTAGTTTCTGGAGAACAAGTCTTATCCAGAATTGTTTATAAAATGATTCAAAATAATTTGAGACGAGTTATTTAATTTCTTTTGAAATTTTGGACATGTGGATTGAAGTCTTGTTTGTCTGTATATGCCATTGCGTTGAGAAAAGCACAGCAGTTTTTTGTGAGTTGAGTTTTGCACAAAAATTTTTCGGGTAGACAATCGTTGGAAATAAATTTCTGCGATGTTTATAACAGACACATTTGCTTTTAAATAGAATAAGTTGAAATTGGACATGTTATTTCTTTTCTTAACTGGGTAAATTATCGATAAGGGACTGAAGTTGTCCATGACTTTTAGCCTGGAAAAGCTTTGCTGTTATCTTGCGAGTTAAATATTCCTGAAATGGGATAATTTTTCTCCTTTGCCGGCTTGATAGCAAAATTTACATTATGTTCAAGGCAGTTTTTCTGTTTTGTATGAATTCATTTGACTGGTAGTTTGCTGTATGTTGCTACTAAAATTCGTTAGTCAAGATCAAGATCTTATATTGTGGATGCAGAGTTTGGTTTTCTTGTGATTGGACACGAGTTTGATCAATATCCTAAGCAAATGCTTCGCAATGCAAAGCATTGGGATTGGTTTCTTGAGGACCCGAGTAAAGGCAGTGATGACAGTGGGGATGAAGATGAAGGGACAAAAGCCAAGTGCAGAGGTAGGAGAAAGAGGAGACGGGTTGAGGGCGATAACGGAGATGATGATGAATGGACTGGTGAGAGCGAAGACGAGAAGGGTGTTTTGGCTACTGTGAGAAAGGCTAAGAAACCATCTTACCGGACAAGATCCAAGGACAACAGGAAAGTGAAACCTCCGAAGAGTACAAGAAGTGATAGAACATCTCAGAAGAAGAGAAGTCCTCGTTCAGAAGATGAAGAAGACGATGAAACGTTGGGAGGGTTCATTGTAGATGAGGAGGATGTTGAAGGAGAACAAAAAGAAGAAAGTGAGGATGAGGGAGAGGGAGAGGAAGAGGAGGAATTCACTGATGATGAGGAAGATGAATAGTTCAAGTAATTTACTTGGGATGTAAGAAAATTTTGACGTGCATAGCTGAGGTGAACGCTGTATGTTTAATGAAAACCATGTAATCTGGTCTTTTCACTCTCCTTGTTATTAGTGTTAGAAGTCCTGTACCATAGGCTGTCGCTGACTCTTACGTTGTGAGATATGTTTTTTTGGAGAAAATGATAGATCATCCATCATTTACGGGTGTCAGTTTTCTCCAGTTTTGCTGGTTTCTGCTGTTGATCAATGCCAAGTAGGACATCAACGGTTGTGGATGTAACTGTAAGCAAAGTAATCCATGGGCTTATCATAGTTCTGACTGGCTCTACTTTCTTAAGTTTCCGGCACAATCTTAGAGTGTTTCCTCATAGATTACCGTTCTAACAAAACAGTTTGACTGCCCACACCAAGGCAACGGATTGTTCAAAGTTAGGCTCATTCTTCCTAGTAGCTGCGGTCGCTTAGTGCATCTCGAAGTCACCACAATCTTGAAGATATCATAATGACAGACACTACGTCAATAATGCACCATTGTTCGATTAATTAATCTAATTTTGGAATGAATGAGATGAATTAATCATAATAAAAGAGCAAATTAATCGTTATTGGTAGATTCTAAGTTCCGAATTAAGAACCCTGTAAGTATTTCTTGATCGGATGACGTTCACTTCAGTTGGATCGAACGTCATCATTTCAGATTGACGAAAGTAGAAAAAGCGAGTTTGCCGATTCAACATTCGAAAGAACGAAAATGTCCATTTTGCCTTGCTTGATAATGGAGTTTCGCATATGGAAAGCTGTCTTCTTCCGTTTCCCTTCCTTCTGAAGATAAACCTCTCGGAATATTTACTTCTGAGCACACAGATTTACTGAACAGCCCCTGAGAATCTCGTCATCTGAACGCGAGTCGCTCCGTCTTTCGTCTTATCCTCGACGCCGAAATCCGCAAGGGTGGGGGCGAGCATCGGAGCGCGAGCCTAGCAGAGTGCTCCCGACGCCGCACGGTGCATGAACGCGTGGGTGCACAGGAGCGGCCGCGGCTTATCTTCAGCGGCCATGGCCATGGCAATGTGCTCCGCCTTCTGCCCTCGCGTTCCCCGCCGCTCCTTCCTCGGAGCGACGCCGGCCCTCCATTCGATCCCGCCAGCGTCGCCGTTGCGGCTCTCCGCGAGGGCTCTGTCTTCCCCAGCTCGAGCTTCGAGTTCCGCCTCCTCGTCCCCTGGTAATTTCAACCTGCCTACTCTTATCTCTAGAGTGGTTGGAGGAAAAATTTTGCATGGTCGCGCAGTGGGCTCTTTAGATGACGGCTGTCTCTGTGCAAAGTTTCAACCTTTTTCGGAACCATTTGGTTGTGTGCATCTACTTCTTGTAACGAGTTCGGGGTTGCTTTGCTTGAATGACATCTTGGTGAAGGGTTTTTTAGTTCTTGTTACTCTGTTTTCGTTGTAGCGATGTTGTCACGATGGGGGATTGGTGCAATTGTTATGTGACTCTCAGCTGGACTCTTTTTCTTCTTGTCCTTGCAGCGAATGAATTGCCCGGACGAATTGGGTTTTTGGGTCTTGGAATCATGGGTACGCCAATGGCGCAGAATCTCATCAAGGCTGGGTAGGGGAACTTTTTTGTCTTTTTTACTTGATATTATTCTTTCCCTTTGCTCTTTTCACTTGTTGGACTAGTAGCTGGGTTTTTAGTTTCATTATAGCAAAACGTGTTTAGACTTAAGAGTGACTCTGTTTAGAAGCTGAAGCCCTGCATAAGCCACCCTTTGTCAGTGACAAACTGAAGCGACTAGTATAATCCACAATCTGATTTTCTGCTTTCGTTTTAGATGTGATCTGACCGTCTGGAACAGAACCAAGAGCAAATGTGATCCTCTTGTAAGCCTGGGTGCACAGTAAGTCGTTGCTTTCGGACCATTCTACCTATAAGCATGTTCACAAGTGAACTGTGTGATGCATTTTGTCTCTGGAATTGAGTTAACAATGTGATTTTTTGTTTCTGGACATTTGATTCTTAATTCTGTAAGAAGATCATCTTTTTGACAGTGCACTGGTATTGGGAAATTTATATCTCTGCAAATCTGCTGCTTAGTATTTTCCAAATGGATCATCCCAACTACAATGGGTCAAAGGCACTGGTTGCCTCTATGTTCAACTGATTGGGATGCAAAAGTCATGTCAGGGAAGATCAAATATGAGAATTCCTTGTTGGCCCTTATTGCAGATATAAATCCTCTCCTGAAGAAGTCGCCGCAGCTTGTGATGTCACAATTGCCATGCTCGCTGACCCTGAAAGTGCAGTGCGTATGTTTCAATATTGCTTTTCTTGTTGTGGCTCAATCTTTTTCACAGTGACTAAGAGCTGCTTGAACATAGGTTGATGTTGCATGTGGGAAGCATGGAGCTGCTAATGGAATGAGTCCAGGAAAAGGGTACTATTAATTTGTTTCTTTTTCTCTGTGAGTACTGCTTACATTTGTATGAGATGGCCATCTGTGCTATGTATTTGGTGAGAGACCATTTGAGGAGATGGTGCATTATCTTTTCCGTTGTTGTGGTGCATGTTTTGTGTCCCTTTGATTGTTAGAGGCTCAGTTATTACATAACTTTGGTTCTAATCATTGAAGTTAGTTTGGCCAAAAGAAAATCTTCAAAGTCATTTGTTAACTTTAAGAATAGTTTCTGATGCATTGAAGCAGATAACATATGAAGCCTGATTTTGTTAAATTCCATGGCCATTTCAAGTTGTCTCTAGCCTATATTATATTATCAGATTTGCAATTCCTATCTTCTCTGTCCACTCTGCCTATCTGCATCAATCTTTGACGGCTTGCTCATTAACTTGGGAACTGCATGCATGATTGCTCTACTGACAGTCTCCAAGTCAATCTTGTAGGTGTCTGCTTATACATATTCAAATACTTCTTTTCATGCAAAATAACATATTGCAGGAAAATTGAATAGTGTGCATTTTCATTGGCAGGTATGTGGATGTTTCGACAGTTGATGGGGCCACTTCTAAGTTGATTTGTGGTCATATCAAGGGCACTGGAGCACTATTTCTGGAGGTAAGGTTATTTATCTTGTATTTATACTGATTATACTGTGATGAAGCATATCAATAAATTTTAATTGAAACACTGTGATATGATTAGAGTTCGTGAAACTCTTTTCATGAGCAAGTGCATTTCCTCCAGGCTCCTGTTTCGGGCTCCAAAAAGCCCGCTGAAGATGGGCAATTGATCTTTCTCACAGCAGGTAGGCCCCCTTCCATTTTGTTTATCCATTAAGTAGTTAAACTGTGGGTTCATGGTATGTTTCCTATTCAATGTTAATTCTTGTATGAAATACCTGGAATGGAGTACTACAGCAGTAGCATAGTTCCTAGTAACTTTGAAGAATATATTTTGCTCTGAGATACAACTGACATCTCTTTGGCAGTGAAGTACGCCTTAGAGTAATTGTAGTATTAATTATTGTTCAGGTGACAAAGCTCTGTATGAGATGGTTGCTCCATTTCTTGACATCATGGGAAAGGTAGTCTCTTTTTTTCTAGAGTTCTCCTTTTGCCCAATATGATCCTTGTGCTTATAGTAATGGCGTTTCTACCCAGTCAAAATTCTACCTTGGCGATGTTGGAAATGGAGCTGCTATGAAACTTGTTGTCAACATGATCATGGGAAGGTGCTGCAGAATATTTTTTTTTCCCCGTTTCATCTATTTCATGAATGCTTTGCTGATCATTATGCTTGCTAACCCTAACTCACTCTTCTCTTGACATTGACTAGTATGATGGCATCATTTTCCGAAGGATTACTCCTTAGCGAGAAAGTAGGGTTGGATCCTAAGGTACTTGTAGAGGTATTTCTCATAACCAGAAGATCTATGTTAATATGTGCTTCATACGCTGTTTTTTGTCTGCATATGTGCTTTATGCACTTGGTAATGACTTATCTAAATTACATCTTGTTGATGGCATGCACTCTAATTTGTCTATAAATCATAATTTGCGATATGGTTTTGATAAAATATGGATGTCTTGAATTGACTTTACTGTTTCTGAAAGGATGTCAGTGCATCGATGAATTACGTATTGTTGATATAAGATGATCAGAGTTTATATCTTTCTGTTGCTCCAGTCAATGGCATCATCTTCCTTTGATTTGTGCTATGTCAATTCTAACACCACAAAATTGTAGGGATATCTATTGCATGAATTTTGTCAGGTTCACTGGCGGAACGGTCTTAAACTTGGCTTAGAAACTTGATGCTTGATCTCTTTGCTCATTCATCATGCTTAGGCTCCGTTTTATTTCACGGAAAACAACTTCCATGAAATTTTTCGTTGTTCAGTTCATAGAAAGTAAACTAGTCAACAAAAACATTTATCGCCGATGGAAAAAACACCTTCAAAAGTGGTAAAAATGATTTCCTCTTTTTAAAAGAGAATCATTTTCCCACCTCTTTCTTTCACTCTGACCAAGCCTGTTCTCATTTGTGCACTCCGTTTAATTATTTTATTTTTTTCCCTTTTCTTATTTTGAAGACTCAAATTTTTTATTTCTTTTTCTTTTTCTTTTTTTTTTTTTTTTTTTTTTTTTCTCTTTTTTTCTTTCTACCTCTTCCTTGGCCAATCGCCAATCGGTGACTAGCCACAGGTGAGCTCGAGAGGCATTGCCAAACACTTGTGGCAAGGCTTGAGCTCACCAATCTTGGTAGGCCTTTGCCAGCCTTGGGCAAGCTCGAGCTCACCTATGTCCCGTTGCCGACTGTCACCACGGTCGGTGATTGGCCAAGGAGGAAGAAATAGAAAATTTCCTCAAGATTAGATTTTCCACACCAAACGGAAGAAAATATTTTCTAGTTCATATTCATATTCAGCTTTCAACTAAATATTAGAAAATAGTCATTTTATCTTGGAAAACATTTCCAGAAATGGTATATTTTTTACAAAACAAATGAAGTCTAAAGGTCTATTAAGATGCGTTTGGTAACGTTTTTGTTAAAAAACCATTCTAGAGAACAGAAATAGAAAAAATTATTTCTGTTTCCTGAGAACAATTTTTTAACGAAGAACACGTTTTGTAATTGCACAAAATTTCTATTCCGAAATAGAAAAAGAATAGAAACACGTTTGATAAACTTGTATAATTTTTTTGTTTATTTTAATTTTTTAATTTTTTTTTTTTCTTCCTTTTGGCCAATCACCAGCCTCGGCCATGGCCGGCGACCGGCCGATGTTGCTGGCGGCCTCGCCGGATTTGGGTGAGCTTGAGCTTGCCCAACTAAGGCGAGGCCGAGCATCACCGAGGGCCGATGACGCTCCAGTGAGGTCGCGACGATGCTCCAGGTGGGGTCGCTGGCCCTCGACGGCTAGTCGTTGGCCAAAGAAAAAAGAAGAAAAGAAGAAGAAGGAAAAATAGGAAAGAGAAAAATGTTAAATGTTCCCGGGAACATGAAATAAGTTTTTTTGTTTTTTATTTTATTCCAAATTTGTTTCCTAGAATAGAAACAAGTCTCGAACAAAAACGTTTAACAAACACGTTTCTATTATGGGAACAAACAAACAACCCCTTAGTCTACCAGATTTAACCTTGCATGCTAAATGTCTAAATTGCAACCATGGAGTTTTTTTGTGTGTAAAATTTAACAAGACTCAAAACCATTTAACGATATTTTGTAAACGAAGTAATATAAATGCCACAGAACTGTTCAAGTCAAGAGCATACTCCATTTCAAATCAGATTGTTGACTATACGGGATAAGTGAATGAACAATGCCTGAAGCTCGCAAGTAAGGGTTTGAACTCAAGTGACAGGCAAAATGATTACTGTTTAGATAAATCCTATCTTTCATCGGTTTGGTTATTATTGTTTACTCTTATCAATCAAACTAAGCTCTTTCCTAGGACACATTGAGACTGGGACCTAGTGATATTGCAGGTGGTGTCACAGGGAGCCATTAGTGCACCCATGTACTCAGTCAAAGGTCCTTCGATGGTCCAATCCCAGTATCCCACGGCATTTCCTTTGAAGCATCAGCAGAAGGTTTGTAAATTTGTAAGGACAACCGTCAACTATATACAAGCAGTGCGTGTTCTCTTAATATCATTTACTTTGGCAGGATATGAGGCTTGCTCTGGGGTTAGCAGAATCTGTTTCCCAATCCACACCCATTGCAGCAGCAGCAAATGAACTGTACAAAGTAGCAAAGTCTTATGGTCTGAGTGACCAGGACTTTTCAGCAGTCATCGAGGCGCTTAAAGCAAAACAATGAGCTACGCCTGCATTTTCTTAGTTAACACGGATTACTTTCTTTCGATGCCCTGGGTCATATGTTAAGTTGGCAATGCCTCCTGCTGTGTTGCTTACATTGTTCTTCCTCCATGGATGATAAATGCCTCATTTTGTGCATGTCTTATCCATATGATTTGTAACAAGTTCAATTCTATGATTTTGGCATCTGATTGACTGTAGTTACGGGACATTCCACGATTAATTTAACATAGGCAAAATAAAATGAAGTGTTTGCAATATGCTTGAATTTGTATGCCTTTACGTAGAATGTTGATCTTAGTCTCCTTTGAACCGTGTTATCTATTTGATGTAATGGACTAAAGACTGTTCATCATCTGTCTATCGGAGAATTTTGGTTAAATAAACCACGAAGTGTAATTGTTTCCGCATGATTAACTTCATAGTAACATGGGCCAATTGTTGTCAAGTGAAGAATAGAGAATTCTCTCACAGTTTCCAAATGAATCGACGTGATGGGGAATGGGATGAAAGAGGAGTAGGCTTGTAGCAACGATAAGGTCAAATCCGTGCTTTTCTTTCGCATTTTTTCCCTGCAATTTTCCTAGTGGCGATGTACGTATTTTGTGCTTATAATTGTTTAAGTTGGACTCACCGACACGGTCTGCTGTCTTTTATAAACTAGCGTCCTTTTGGTTGCGGAAGATATATTTCTTAGCATTTTTCAGGTTTTAACCCCCAAACCATGTCTTTCAACATCTGTGCCAATTTCCTCCATATCAAATCACAGGTGCTCAGCTAACTAAGACGGAAAATAACCTTCTGTTATAAGTTGAGGGAACATTGGAAACCCCTGATTATTTTTTCCGGTAGCAACGGTTACTCGAAATTCTTTTATTTGATAACTGAACAAGCAAACGATTTTATCTTTCTCACATCTTTATTCAACCATAAAGAATCTCGATCACACTGATTCTTGCCCGTGCTCTTTCCTGCATGCGCCATTCCCCTCATTTTACTTTTAACAGATGGGATCAATAAATATGAGCTTTCTTCATGCTCCAAGCAGTCAACTTTGGCACCCCAACACTCTGAGTCCCATTGTTGAAGACATGCAAGTGGGATCCATTTTCCACAGCCAATACAGGGTAAACCCTAGCTGTGATGCAACTCTTCCCCCCACCACCAAAGCTCTCCACGATAGAATGATCAATCTGTTGAAGGCAGAAGGGCAAAAAGAGGGAGAGTCAAAGCAAGTTAACCATAATTTGAAATCGTGAATTAAAATATTCTAGGATTCAGAAACGTGGCTTCTCGCCATTGAATTGCCATCTTTGTTTCCTTTGTGGAGTGCAACATACGAGCGCCTAAATTAAACGGATCTTGCTAAAAATAGGGGATGGTTCGAGAAACTTTTCGCTTTTACAGCATGCAAAAGAGGGACAATCATACCAAATTGGCATGACAAGCGACGACAACTAAACATAGATGGACGTCAGCACCTTGGGGTTGCACTTTACAACTAACACTTATAATGATCCATTTGTTTATGAACATAATGGAGAGATCGACCAGATTTCACATGCCGAAAGAATTTCCAAGTCTAGATTAAAAACATAAAGTGTTCATATCTATGGATGAACTCACCAAGGTCCTCAACGACAGCTTCTCGTGAAGAGGGTCCACATCCAAAAAGGCTCCATAAGTGGTCTTATCATTGTTATTGTTAAGGGAAGATCTGAAAGCCAAAAAATCAGACCAGAAAAATTAGGTACTTTTTAGGTGGTGGTGGGTGCGACATATGCCCTTAAGATAAAGAAACGAATTAAAGAGAGGGAGGTCGGACCTGCTCTGGTCACTACACATGAGGACAACATATTTGTTCTGGCCTTTGAAAATTCTGAAGAAAACTGCCGTGTATTCTTGCAATCCTTTTGAAGCCATGACCAGCAATCCAAATGGTCCAAGACTACCTTTAACCGAAGCACCCTTTTGGCTACACAGCATCTGTGGGTTGGTCCAAGTTGGGTCTAACACTTCTGCCTTCTCTAGCTCCTTTACTTCAAATGAGACCTCTACATCTGCCTGCAATGAAAAAGGAGATTGTAGGGAACCACACCCAAGTCAGCATTCTAGAACAGGGAGTTAGGTTCGCAAAAGAATCGGGTCTGCCTATAGTGCCGCTGGAAACAAAACCTATCAACATGCCTGATGGAAATGTGACCAGAAAATCTCACCTGTGCAGCTGTAATACCAGAAACTTCAAGAACTGTTCCTCCCTTAATCAATTTGTTGGGCAAATCAACTTGGTTGGTACGTAGCTTTTCTATTTCCACTATCGGCCATTGCACTAACTGCTTTCCAGATTTGTCCAGCCAAAGGGTCCTTGGAATTGCCTGCCACACAACCATTCCTAACATCAGCACTGGCATAGGCCACTAAACATAATAAACCCGACTTCACCTAATTTTAACTGAATCTAACGTTTGATTTTTACCCATTCACTCATCTTTAACAATTATCAGATTAATAAGAACAAAAATTATTTACCTGGATCCCAGACCATCCTTTCTTGATGTCATCATCCACGCTCGACGACTCGTTGATCCAACCCCACAAGATCCGCCGTTTCTTCTCACTGTCGAAGAAGGTCTTGGAAGCATAAAACTTGCCGTAATCGTATCTCAACCCCGAATCGCTGTCTACTGATCCCTCGTCAGGGACATACTTATCCGTGACGGAGTTATAAGTCCCGACAGTGTAGTATTCATGCTTAGTGTCATCCAAGCTCACCTTGAGCACGTGCTTGACATTTGGCCCATTAATGGAGGTGTCCAAGCCAACAGGGACTTGAACAGAGACGGGGAAAAAATCTGGGCACTCCCACATCCCAGTGTTCTCAGCAGAGTGAAGTGGGTGTTGAGCCTCGGTCCAGTGAACAAAGTCTTTGCTTCTGTACAAAATGGCCATTCCCATCCTGTCTTTTTTGCTCCCAATGATCACCCTCCACCTCCCATCAGGTCCCACCCAACCAGTTGTGGGGTCTCTGAATGAGCTTGCATTAATCCCGTTCATGGCTGTGGGTGCCATCAGAGGATTGCGGGGTGATTTCACCCATTCAATCAGATACGGGTCTGATAAATTCTTGGGCACTGCTAAGTTTTGGACCTGCTGGTTCTGGGGGTTAATTCCGGTGTACAGGATGGCCGGTTTGTACCCCGGGAGGATGGTGGCCGAGCCCGACCAGCAACCGTTGATGTCGGACTTCTGAGACGGGAAGATGGCAGGGACGTGTGGGGTCCAGTTCACGAGGTCCTTCGACGTGGAATGGGCCCAGACGATGTTGCCCCAGACCGCGCCTTTCGGGTTGTATTGGTAAAACAGATGGTATATGCCCTTGTAAATCATCGGCCCTGCAGTGCAATGTGTCCGTTTGTTTTTAATTTTAGCAGGTCATTTCCACATAATTTTAACGTAGTAAATAAGTGATACAAAGAGACGAGCATATTATAGTTTCTACAATCAAAACAAACGCTCTGGTCTATGTGGTCCTAGCCCCATAAGATAAAATATTCGGCGCTTTAAGTTTAGCAGGTAATTTCCCAAGATTTGAAAACCAATAATATTTGAGGTAGACAACAAATATGCTCTTTATGACCGTGACGGAATATATACTGAAGCATTTGAGAAATGAAGAAAATGGACTGATGCTGCATATTTGTTAATTATTCAACTCATATAGATATTAATAGTAGGTACCAGGGGAACAAAAAAATAAAATTATTGATGGTCTTGGTATGATAAAATAATGAGTTAACACCAAGAAATAAGTTAAATTATTAGGGGGAAGAAATCAAGACAGTAAGCAAACTAGGGGAGGGAGAGAGAAACTGACTGACCATTTGGATCTGAGAATCCCATGAATCCAGTTTGTCCATTTCACCACCAGACCAGGTCAAATCAGCACGAAGAATAAACCAGCAAAGCAAAACAAAACTGTTAGCTACATTCGTGGGAGATAGCAACGTGAGAGAGAGAGAGAGAGAGAGAGAGAACCATTGATCCAGTTCTTGGGAGGTTGGAAATGATAAGATGTCCGGTAAGGCTGCTTCACGGAGGTTGATTCAACAGTGGTCTGCAGATGCCGGTAGACTTTGTGAGAGGCTCCAACATGGAGGACGCCATGGCCAAGCAAGACAGAGATGGCAAGAACAGCAGAAGCAAGAAGATGAAGAAGAGAGCTGGGTTTGGCCATGGTGAGGCGTATCTATCTCCTATGTTGGGAAGAATGGTGCTTCCCTACGGCTTTCTGAGTACGAGCTGCGAGGAGAACGGATATATATATAGGCAGCAAGATGTTGTGTTTTTCGAGCGGTGGGGACTAATGGTCACATCATGTTAGTGGGGAACTTTTTTCACAGAAAGATAGGGGCTGCAGAAGAGATAAGGGCCGAAGAGGAGGAGGTTGAAGAATCAGAGGGTCTTCTCATATCACAGAAACTTCCAGGAAAGAGAAAATAACGTGATTCTCTTTTCTTTACTTTTTTTTTTTTTTTTTGTCATATCTTTCGTTGCCGGTTGTGAAGTCAACGTTCGGAGCTGGTTTTTGCTGACTAAAATAATTGGGGATGATGCTACAGGTTAAGACAGAGGCTGAGAAAGACAGCTATGGCTGTCCCCATTTTTGAGCCTGCACTCTGCAGCTGCCTAAAACTCTCCTGCTGCGAATTGATAACTTGGTTTGGCCATGCGTGAATTGAAAGGGAGCGTTGAGGAGAAAGAATACAGTAGTTGGTGATTTATAAAAATAGGATTTTTTTTTTCATGCATTTATTCTTATTTATAACTCGAGTTACGCCTGTTGCGGCTTCTACTGCCGTTTTCTTCATCTACCCAATTGGTTGAGGAAGTTTTTTGGATGGGATGCTTGTTGAAATTATGAAGAAGCCAGACAAAACTAAAATTCGATAAATGCCTAAAGCAAGTATTTTGTCCTGATGAATTCATCTTAGTTCCGGGTACATATTTACGTAAGAAGATATCGTGACCTGTGTTGTGTATTGAACCCTAGGACTATCTTAATCATAACGATGCACCTTTAGATTAATGATGCGATGTAGAATGTGGAAAAACTTGCATAATATCATTCTAATAGTTGTCCACGATATCATAGTTGAAAACTATACGACTGATATATATGCATCAAATCATAAATTCGCATTCAATTACGTACACTATAAGATTCGCTGCCAAACACTTGGATTTGTGGATTCGCCATCAAATGACAAAAAGACTTTTTCCTAATCCGTGTATCTTTTCGTGTGGTTTTTCAATATCCATTTGATGTAACGTTTGGGGTTGTTGACGAGCTGACCGTTCTTTGGAGGCCCAGCCGAAGGCGTAAGGACATAGAACCTTTGAAGTCTTCCACGTGTTCAAAATTCAAATCAAATTTGGACCAATTTACAAAGGGTTGGAAAGGTCAGTTTTCTGGTAAATAAGAAGCGAAATGATATTCGGTTTCCAGCGTTTGAAGAGAAATAACAGAGAGACGGACACACAAATTCTTAATCGAACATGGATGAATCGTGGTGCCACATTAGAGCATACATAGTAACGA
This sequence comes from Eucalyptus grandis, assembly GCF_016545825.1. Lineage (NCBI taxonomy): Eukaryota > Viridiplantae > Streptophyta > Magnoliopsida > Myrtales > Myrtaceae > Eucalyptus > Eucalyptus grandis. Next base: position 42,619,820 of record NC_052617.1, on the reverse strand, counting down.
TAGAAATTACATGCATGTCATTAGCAACAACGCTCTCTGCTCTTCTTAAACATGGAAATCACGTGTACGTTATCAGTAGTGAAAAGTCTTTCGGATTTGGTGTTTTTTCGACTCCATCAAACTCCACAAGTCCATAGTCTAATCCTTGGGGAGAGCTTGGTTTAAATATTCGAGAGGGTTATGAACTTAAGCTACAAGTTTGACTAATGAAAAACAATGACCTTAAAGTATGTTGAATGGCCAAAATTTAAGGACCTTCAAATTCGGTATAAAACTTTACTTTATTCAAATTGAGGGAAAATTGTCAAAAAAATCATAAACCTATTATGCAACAATCAATTCAATCTTAAATATTTCGATTGCGTCGTTTTAATCTTAAAACTTTCTATGATTTGCAAATTTAATCTTAAACATTTTATGGTGTCGATTTAGCCCATGATCTTCTGATGATTTGTCAATATAATCATTCAATCTAATTATCTTTATAATAGGTTTAAGACTAAACTGGTAAATCGTAAAAAAAATAAAAACTAAAATGACACAATTAAAATGTTTTAGAATCAAATTGATCATCACATAATATGTTTGAGACTATTTGAATGATCATCCTTCCAAATCGAGGTTTAAGTAATTGATGGACTCTAGAAATCCTTATTAGATGCTTATTTCTTACAATATAATTGGGTATATAAAGAGGAGGAAGCTGCTAAAGTGATACCATATTTTTTCCTCCTAAAAATTTATATTTTTCTTTTGTTTATTTTGACGAGTAATTTAAGTGATTTTGTTTAGAAACTATTTTTTTAGATTATTTACTTTCCACGACGAGGACTTAGTTGCACGAGTCGTAAGTCGGAAAGTAGATGGGATTGGGAAGATCACAACGACACGTCAACTTTCAACTTTTTGCCACGTCCTCCAAGTGAAACTCGACGGGAAATGTCATATCGTTGAAAACCCCGTTCCGTTGACCCTTGCGAGCGAGGACTGGAATGGCTTTTCCGCACATGCCGTGATTTGGAGGGGCATTTTGTAAAAAGAAAAATCCTTTCTTAGATAATTTTCTTTTTGATAATTCAATTTTGTAAGGAATTTCTATACCGACGATCTCTTTTTTATGTTGTGTGTATATCTTTTTTTGCCAATTTGCCGAAGTTTTATCATAGTCTTTCAATTCGATTCAATTAGCTCATCAATCTTTATTTGAAAAGGCAATTAAGTTCCCGAAAGTATAAAGATTCCATGCATATTGTTTTGAGTGATGGGTAGGTATTTTTAGATATTATGATTACGCTTTTTTGAGAACATGCTTGGAGCTTAATTGGATCAATCGCAATCCGTTCGTAAATTATTTTTTCCTAAATTTTTAATATTTGCTTCATATATGTAGAGCTAATACACACAATTACATTACTATCGATGCCGTAAGTTTCCTTTTCATTATTAAACACATTAGTCTTTGTGAATAGTTTTTGTGCACCGATTGAAAGAATGGGCGTAAATTTGGGTTCTTTTGACTTTGATTTTTCGTACTATCCATTGGTGTTTACGGCTCCTCTTTATTTATAAATCGAACCCATGATGCCAATTGCCATGCGATCCACCTCGGACGCCACCAAATCTGCAATGTCGCAATGTGCTCCACTTGGTTCTTATACCCATCCGAATTTGGACCGTTGGAAGGGCGGGACTCACGCGGATCTCATCAGATTCGATAATTTGATCGTCAATAATCACGTGTTAGACGTCGCGATTTTTTTTTTTTTTTTTTTTTTTTTTTGGCCCTCTGAATTTTTCTTCCGCTTCTGATGCCAGCAGGTACGAAAGATGGTGGTTACATATATAATAAACCTGTTCCTTTTGTTTTCCTTTTTTCCTTATAAGATGATGAAGGCACGACTTGAAAATCTATTGAATCGATGGATACGTATCGAATAATAAATTCATTTTTGATTCGGCACATCAAGGATTAGCTACCGAAATGCCATGACACCACCTTGAATCCGTGGGTTGTTGGGCGTGGTTTTTCCAATTTTCTGATGACCTATATGTAATTGCGTGCGGCTGTTGACGAGTTGACCATTCTTTGGAGGCGAAACCAAGGGTAAGTTGTTCTAGTAAATAACTAGCGACATGATACTGGGTTTCTAATCTTCGGGGAGAGCTTAGTTAAACATTGAAGAGGGTAAACCAACTTAAACACGATTTCAGTTATTGAAAATGGTAAATGTCGAATGACCAAAATTAAAGAATATTTAGGTACTTATCATGGCTCATATCAATAGAATAATATGAAGGCCACTTATTTCAAATTTGAATGTTCAAAGTAATTGGCGGGATCGCGAAATGCTAGAGTAATTCATGTTCGCTCCCCCTCACGTACAGATATACAAATTTGATTCAATTATGAATACACTGCAATCAGCATTAATTTTGGAGGAGGGAGATGCTAAATAATCTTACTTTGCTCCTGAAGCCTTATATCTGCTCATAATTAGGCGTCTCTAATGGGTCTAATACACACACACACAAAAGAAAAAAATTTAGCTACTAATCTCATTTTTATCACAATTTTTTTCGTAACATAAAAAATCCCTAATTTTAGACCTAGATACAATTTTATCATAAACTATCATTTCCATCTTGTTTCTTGTATGCAAGCCCATTGCATTGATGAATTCAATGAGAGACACACACACATCATTCATGAAGTCATGAGGGGAGGGCGGAAACTATGATATTTGTTGGAAGATACGCAATATCTTCTAGATACCATTGGGATCAATTAATTGGATCAATTAATTGTCCCATTACCACCTCATAGAAAGGCAATTGGCTGCAAATGGGTATACAAGACTAAGTATCGCGCAGATGGATCAGTAGAAAGATACAAAGCACGATTGGTTGCCAAGGGTTTCACACAACGCGAGGGTTTCGACTATCACGAAACTTTCTCACCTGTGGCCAAAGATGTTACTGTTCGTTCTTTTCTTTCTGTGGCGGCATTTCAGGATTGGCCCTTACACCAGATGGATGTTCGCAATGCCTTTTTGCATGGAGATTTACATGAAGAAATTTACATGGACATGCCGCAGGGCTTACGGAGACAGGGGGAGAATAGAGTATGTCGTCTCCGCAAATCCCTGTATGGCCTTAAACAAGCCTCCAAACAATGGTACGCAAAATTTGCAGACTCCCTGATAACTGCTGGTTTTCATCAATCCAAATATGATTATGCTGTTTTTACATGGACCAAAGGTACGTCATCTATCTATTTAATGATATATGTAGACGATATACTTATTATGGGCAATGATGAAGTAGCTGTCAAAAACTTCAAGGAATATTTGCATTCTGCTTTTCATATAAAGGATTTGGGTCAACCCAAATATTTCCTTGGAATTGAGACTGCACAATCAGACCAGGGGATCTCACTCAGCCAAAGAAAATTTGCCTTGGAAATCATATCAGAAACAGGCCTATCAGGATGCAAACCAGCTGTTATTCTAATTGAGCAAAATGTTAAGCTAACTACAGCAGATTATGATGCTGGAATATCTCAAGAAGATGATCATGTTCTCAGCGATCCTTTGAGTTATCAGAAGCTTGTTGGAAAACTCATATATCGACTATGACCCGACCCGGACATAAGTTATGCGGTGCGGGCACTCGGTCAATTTATGCACAAGCCACAGCAGTCGCATATGAATGCAGCTTTGAAGGTAGTGAAATATTTGAAGAAATGTCCTGGTCTTGGGATTCTTCTTTCCAGAAAAAGTGATATGAGTATGACTGCATATTGTGATGCGGATTATGCGACGTGTCCAATGAGCAGAAGATCTGTCACCGATTTCTATATTAAATTGGGGAATTCTTTACTTTCATGGAAGACAAAGAAGCAACCAACTGTCTCATTATCTTCAGCAGAAGCAGAATATCGAGCCATGGCAAAAACCACCTGTGAAATAGTATGGTTGCGAGGCCTACTTTAGGACCTTGGGATACGAGTTAGAGGACCTACTAAATTATTCTGTGATAATGATGCAGCTCTCAAACTTGCGTTGAATCCCATTGTTCATGAGAGAACAAAGCACATAGAAGTGGATTGCCATTTCACTCGAGAGAAAATCCAACAAGGAGTGATTAAAACACAGGGAATTGGAACAGAAGAACAGCCAGCAGATATCTTCACCAAACCCTTATGTTAGAGACAGCATGCGTATCTATTGAGCAAGCTAGGTGTCTTGGATATCTACAAGCCACCAGCTTGAGGGGGAGTGTTGGAAGATACGCAATATCTTCTAGATACCATTGGGATCAATTAATTGGATCAATTAATATCAGATCCAATTCATAGATTATTTGGTTTCCTTTTTCTTATACATGATTTGTATTATATATCCATGACTGTACATTGAGATGTATACACAGACAATATAGAAAATTTCCCCTACGCTCTCTTCTCTTTTCCTTGCCTTCGTCTTCTTTCAATATTCTATCTAAATTGACCTTATTATTTAAGGGAAATTGTGACCACTCTATCGATCTTAAATTATTATTCTTTCATTTTGTTTGACCAGGCAATATCAATATGTCACGACCAAATGAAAATGCTTTACACGTAAGGGATTGCTCTCATAATGTACACATTCAGGTGAATATCAATAGGGAGCTTAAGATGGCATCCAGTTCTTAAATGGAGAATTCATGGATTTATCAAGTAATACGAACCTTCTTCATATTTGCTTTTTAAATTAGCACTCTTGCCATTAGCTTTGGTGAACTCGACCAACCTAATGGAAAAGCACATAATTATTCCTTGTGAAATGACATTGATCTTTCTTGTTTATGGTAAAATTGTGACTGGATCTAAAATTTGGAGTCTTTTGTAGGATAAAAAAAGCCTATGGTAGAATTAAGATTAGACTTGAAGTTAGAGATTTTTTATGGGACAAAAAATAGTTTATGGTAGAACTGAGTTTAAAATTGAGGGTTTTTTATGGATAAAAAAAAGTTTTAAATAGAATTGAGATTGGAAATTAAAGCTGGGAACCTTTTTGGGTAATAAGCCGTCTCTGATGAAGGCGGAATTCATCATGAATCCCCACGTTCAGGGTCAACATCGTGATCCGCAGTTGGAAATGAAATGGGTATCGAAAGATCAGAATGGCACGTCAACTTTCCACTTTTTGCCAAGTCCCCCTTAATTGCAGATCTTCCGGCTCTGGGGATTTCGATTTCCTTATTAAGATAATGGCACGTGTGCTGCTTTTTTCCCAAATCAGCGTTTTCTCTTGTTTCATCATCATGAGATTTCATGGGGACAACGCCCCTGACCGACATCATCCAGAATTATAATTAAATTTTATAAAGAATCTCTACTATATCGATGGTCTGTTTCATACAAGCTTTTCTGAAAATCTTTCGAGAACTTAACTTGTACATTTTTTTTTCCTTTTTGTTAATATTGTGTGCAGATCTTTTTTACATTTGCCTGAGTTCTAAAAGCTAGTCGTGTTATATTTTACTTTTTTGTTCTATAATTACTTCATCAGCAAGACGGTTGCAAATGTCTTCAATAGAGATAGGGAAAATGACATAAGCGGCAATGAACTATAGTTCAATGTACAATATTGTTTTTAGACTTTTCATTTGTTCAATGCGATTCCTAAATTTTGGTTCATTGTTCAATATTACCCCTAAGCTTTTAATATTTTTATATAATTTAAAGATTACATTAAATATTTAACAATAATTCATGGATTACATTGAATAAGTTAAAAGTTTATGGACGACGGCAAATCAAAGTTCAAGAACCATATTACATAAATTAAAGCTCAAGGACAATATTGTTCATTGGATCAAAATTCAAAATATCATCCCTGCTATTATCAACAAAAATATAAATGTTCTATTGGTTTTCTCCAAGGGCGGCATACACGAAATTTTGATTTATTTTATTTTACTATTTTGCATAGAACGAACTTTTTTACTATCGTTGCTAATTGTTATTGGGTGGAGGATAGAAACACAGGGTACAAGCTCCAGTGGCATAGAATAGCTTTAGCATTCCCGTGAAATGGCGCTCAATATCTTTCCTTCTTCATGACCAACATTTTCATAAGAAGAATTCTCTTCAATTCATCACTTCCCTAATTTTTAAGCACACAACACAATTGAGCCATAAATTTTTCGATCGGCTCCTAAAATTTTGTTGCAAAATACATCGAGTCAAGATGTGACCTATAGGCAATTTTAGGTATTGCTCATTGAGAGGGCTTAACAGAATTTTTTTTCAAAAGTTTGACACTTAATTGAAGTAATTGAAACGTTTATTAGTTAATTGCATTTGAGATTCATGACTTCCAACGTCTTTCTTTTCTTGTTGTTGTAACGTTATGATATAAATTAATAATAATACTTTCTCTTAAATCTCAACAATTACTTTATGCGAGCAAAGTTCCACAGTTCCAATTAGGTTATCATTTCAACGCGTTGATTGATCCGTCTCATCTCTTCTCGGATCCATTGAATCAAGAGCATGGGCAAAACTTTAAAGTCTTTTTGGCTCTTTTGACTTTGATTTTTTGGGTATTATCTTTCGGTGGGTACGGCCACGGGCCCACGGCTCCTTTGTATTCTCATCATATATTCAAAACCCATTGACGCCACGAGATCCATCTCGGTCGGCGCACCAGACCCGCCTGCACGTCAGGATGGTCCATCGGATCGATTGTGTCTGGAAATGGGAGAACGATAAGCACGAGACGACAGCTTTCGTATCAAGTGGCGCTCCTTTTATTTCGGGTCAATCATTCACTATTTGCTTTTTATTTTTCGTCCTCTTTGGCTCATCATCTGAGTCATACCACGAGGCTGCGTCGGGTTTCACTGGTGCAACACGGGGCCAAAAAAATAAAAATAAAAACCACTCTATGCTTTTCTTTGCGAATCATAGTTCTTGTGTAGATAGTTCATCAATATGGGATGCGCTGGCTGCCGACATTGTCAAATTTGAACAGAGTAGAGTGAAAAGGGAAAAGAGGGACGAGTCTGCTGTTTAGCTGATCAGCTTCAAATTGATCCTTGAGACTAGTTGAGCTAGTCAAATGAGTGAGGTTACATCAAAATTGTCATACCCAAATTAATATGTAACTCATTTTGAATCATTTCAATGCAATAAAAATTTAGTAACTCAAATTTGACTCGACTCATACTCAATTTACATCAAATCTGACTCATATTATTTGTAATCGTTTATATTTAACTCATTCTAGAAAAACTCATATTCAAATTGAGATGAGAGTGTGAAGTTGAGTGAGAGAGAGTTATATAGCTATATCAAGTTTAAGTAAATTATTAACACCCATATTATTTTGGGCTTTATCATTATAAGTCAATTTATTATCCATTTACTAATATAACTAACCTATATAACAATTCAGCCCATTATATATAGGTTAAAAAATGGGTTAATAAGCCATTTTAATAGTTCTAGTTGAGGCGATAGTTGAGACAATGATTTTATGCAATAGAGCACCTATGGAGTCATTAGTTGAATTTTTTTTTTTTAAAAAAAAAAAGCTATTATTGTTAAAGAGAGAATTGCTCTTAACATAGGCTACTTGTCTTATGCTGGTGAGTACATTCATGTCGAAAAGCACCTTCAACTCTGATCTTGAGAACCCGAAATCAGAAAAATTGTCTTAAAAGTACTAAATCTATTGTAATTTCGCCAATTTAGTGTTACAACTTTCGATTTTGTCAATTAAGTTTTAAACATTTGATAATTTGTTAATTGAATCGATCCAACTAATTTTAGCTTGAAATTACTAATGTACACGCTAACCATCTTATAAGGCATGGCCAGCACCGAAGGTAATATGTTTTTAATAATTTTTTAATTTTTTAATTTATTTTTACTTTCTTTTTTCTACATTGAAGGCCAGCGTGGGTCGCCGACTCTAGGTGAGGGTTGCCACGCCCTCATTTTGGCTGTTGAGGGCCTAAGTAGGGCCGCGACACCCTCGCTGCCAAATTGAAGGTGCGTGAGCCCTTACCTGTGCTTTGCAGGCGCAGTTGATCTCCCTTTAGGGCTCCTTCACTCATGCGTATCTTCTGTTGCTTCATGTCCAAAACTTGGTGTGTTTATGTTCGCGAGTCGCTTAACTCCTATTGCACTGGATATGGCCTAGTCTCACCATGTTCTCAAACAAGTGCAGCTGGATAGAACTTTCGGCAAGTTATCGTACCGTCCTCATACCCCTCTGTTTTTGTAATTCCTTTTTCTTAATAAAACTCTGTAACTTATGGTTTGGGCCATTAGTTGCTCAGCGCTAGTGTTGGTTGATTCCTTTTCCCGGTCAACGGAAAGACTTTCTGGTCTGATTTTTTTTCATTTTCTCTCTGCAGTGATTCCATGCCAAGGATGTGGTTTCGGATTATTATTTAAGTGTTGAAAGTGGTTCATTGAATTGCATTAAATATTTTCTGCCGATGGTGGGGGAGGGATGCAGCTTGATTAGACTTGTAAAAATGAGTCAGAAGCCCATTTATTAACACATATGTGATGAATTGAGTTGTTATATGAATTAGTTATTTTGAGTAAATGGATCATACGAGTTTAAACATAATGTAAGTTTTAAATTGGTCATAAATAAATGGATTTACAACTTATGTAGACTCAAACTACCTTTATGACTCTTTTTATTCTCTCTCACTTTCACTTTATCTCGCCCTCACTCACTCCACACTCTCACTTCAATTTAGTTATGAGTTTTCCTACATTGGATTAAATATGAAAGTATTATAATAACATGGGTTGGATCAAGTATAGGTTTAGTCAATAGATTTACATTACGAACAAATAGGTCATAAATAGATTAACGAGTTTTTGGGTTGGACCATTTATAACTAGACCCAAACTTGACCTTATTCGATAGGTCTAACCATGATGGAGAGTCCATCTCTGAGCTCGAAGTGATGGGAACTAGGACCAATGAGGGGATTTCAAGAGAGAGCTGCTTGACAAATCCTATAGAAAAATGGCAGGTATGGATGTGGCGCTTCTTACGCTTGATTGAATGCTCCTATATGAGTGAATCGAAGCTTCAAAACATACGATACGAGGGAGCGTACCAGTAGTAATCGAGGGCACGGAATGCTCATTCATCTGCTATGGTTATCAATGCAGCACCTCTTGCGCTTGATCGAAATGCTCGGTATTAGTCAATTGATTCTAGCTTTCTTCATACTCCAAGCACTCAACTTTGGTACTCCAACACTCTGATTCCCATTGTTGAAGATATGCAAGTGGGTTCCATCTTCCACCGCCAATAGAGGGTAAACCCTAGCTGTGATGCAACTCTTCCCTCCACCACCAAAGCTCTCCACGATAGAATGATCAATCTGTTAAAGGCAGAAAGGGCAAAAAGCGGAGAGCCAAAGCAAGTTAATCATTATCTAAAACCATGAATTCCGATATTCTAGGATTCAGGAACTTGGCCTCTCGCCACTGAATCGCCATCTTTGTTTCCTTTATCGGGTGCAACAAGTGAGCACGTGTGTCAAATGGGTTTTGCTAAAGTTGGAGGATGGTTCGAGAAGCTTTTAGCTTTTAAAGAACGCAAAAAAGGGAGAAAAATCCCAAAGTGGCACTACAAGTGACAATACCTATACCTAGGATAGTGCAAGGAGATAGAGACATTTATCTGAAATCCCAATTAGTAAAAGCTTCCACATGCAGAATGGGGACAAACCAAAAGGTTAACTTAAAAAAAGTGCTGAATCTGGCCAAATTTGGTCTGTGGAATCTCGATGGAGACATCATCACTATGGGGTTATACTTTACAACTTATAATTCATTAGCTTATGAATATAATGAAGAGATTAACCAGATTTGATATGCAGAAAGAATTTCCGAGTCTTAATTAGACACAAATGAAGTGTTCATATCTATTGATGAACTCACCAAGGTCCTCAACGACAACTTCTCTTGAAGAGGGTCCACATCCAGAAATGCTCCATAAGTGGTCTTATCATTGCTATGGTTTAGGGATGATCTGAAAATAGAAATAAAAATAGCCAAAAAAGCAGAAAAGAAATATCAGAAACCTTCTGGGGATTAGTGGGTGGAATACATGCCCTTGAGATAAAGATATAAATTAGAGAGATGGAGGTTGGACCTGCTCTGGTCACTACACATGAGGACGACGTATTTGTTTTGGCCTTTGAAAATTCTGAAGAAAACTGCTGTGTATTCTTGCAAGCCTTTTGAAGCCATGACCAGTAATCCAAATGGTCCAAGACTACCTTTAACTAAAGCACCCTTTCGGCTACAAAGCATTTGTGGGTCGGTCCAAGTTGGGTCTAACGAGTCTGCCCTCTCGAGCTCTTTTACTTTAAACGAGACCACTACGTCCGCCTGCAAATGAAAGGAGATTGAAGGGACCACGCCTCTTATCGTACTCTAGAATAGAGAGTTACCCATAACCTTTCGCATTATTTTCTTTTCCTTGTCACCAAATGTGAGGGAACCGCGTCGGCCGATAGTGCGGTGTCATAAAACACGGAATAGATTTCCTGTGAAAAGGAACTTTTCTTAAAGTGGCAGCAATTTTTCTTTATGTGGGAAGTGATTTGGTGTTGCTAACTTATGTTATAGAGTAAATAAGTGCCGATTCAGTAACGGTTACAGAACCATAGAAAAACTAGCCGATATTCATATGGTTGAAAATACTTTGAACATGGGTAAGTTGTTATCTTGAAGTAGATTTCGAGGTTGTAGAAGAAAAACCAAGAAAACCTATGAAGAAAAGGCCCATGGAGAAGCACCACAAGCCGAATTTTGGGTACTTACTCTTACTGAAAATTGGAAATAAAAGAGTTTGGAGTTGTGGTTGGTCTGTGGCTTTAATGAAACCCGTGAACATGCCTGATGGAAATGTGACCAGAAAAGCTCACCTGTGCAGCTGTAATACCAGACACTTCAAGAACTGTTCCTCCCTTAATCAATTTGTTGGGCAAATCAACTTGGTTGGTACGTGGCTTTTCTATTTCCACTATTGGCCACTGCACCAACTGTTTTCCAGATTTGTCTAGCCAAAGGGTCCTTGGAATTGCCTGCCACACAAACATTAGTGACCTCAAAACTTGCATTGGCCCCTTAACATAATGAGCCCAACTTCACCTAATTTAAGTGAACCTAACATTGGATTTTTACCGATTCGCTTGTCTTAAAACAATAATGATAAGAATAAAAATAAACTATTTTACCTGGACTCCGGACCATCCTTTCTTGATATCATCGTCCACACTGGACGACTCGTTGATCCAAGCCCACAAGATCCGCCGGTTGTTCTTGCTATCGAAGAAGGTCTTGGAAGCGTAAAACTTGCCATAATCATATCTCAACCCCGAGTCACTCTCTACTGATCCCTCGTCGGGAACGTACTTATCCGTGCTGGAGTTGTAAGTCCCGATGGTGTAGTGATCATGCTTAGTGTCATCCAAGCTCACCTTGAGCACATGCTTAACATTTGGTCCATTACTTGAGGTGTCCAAGCCAACAGGGACTTGAGCAGAGATTGGGAAAAAATCTGGGCACTCCCACATCCCAGTGTTCTCAGCAGAGTGAAGTGGGCGTTGAGCCTGGGTCCAGTGAACAAAGTCTTTGCTTCTGTACAAAAGGGCCATTCCCATCCTGTCTCGTTTGCTCCCAATGATGACCCTCCACCGCCCATCACGGCCCACCCAAGCGGTGGTGGGGTCTCTGAATGAGCTTGCATTGATACCGTTCGCGGCCGTGCTTGCCATCAGAGGATTGAGGGGTGATTTCACCCATTCGATCAGATAAGGGTCCGATAAATTCTTGGGCACTGCCAAGTTTTGGCCCTGCTGGTGCTGGAGGTTGACTCCGGTGTAGAGAATGGCCGGCCTGTGCCCCGGGAGGAAGGTGACCGAGCCCGACCAGCAGCCATTGATGTCGTATACCTGAGACCGGACGATGGCAGGGACTTGTGGGGTCCAGTTCACGAGGTCTGTCGACGTGGAATGGGCCCAGACTTTGTGGCCCGGTACCGGGCCTTGCGGGTTGTATTGGTAAAACAGATGGTATATGCCCTTGTAAATCATTGGCCCTGCAGTTCAAATTGTCCATTCGTTGCTTTTAACCCTAGCAGGTCATTTCCACATAATTTAAACGTAGTAGATGAGTCAAGTAAAGCGACAAGGGAAGCATATTATCGTTTACACTATCAATATAAACTAATTTTATAATTCACAGGGTAAGCATATTATATTCTCTGTGGTCCTAGTCCTAAGAGATAAAATATTCACCGCTTTGAGTTTCGCAGGTAATTTTCCAAGATTTAATTTGATAATTCACGAGGTACACAACAAATTTGATCTTTATGAGTGTGGCAGATAATATGCCGAAGCATTCTGAAGAAATAATGGCAATTGACTGCTGCTGCATCGTCCATAAATTTTCGATTCATATAAATGTTATTTTTAAGTACGAGTATTTTATGGTTTTGGTAGTGTGTGATAAAATTAACGAGTTAACATCAAGACGCAAGTTGCGTAATTTTATTTATTTTTTTTTGCTGGGGGGGGGCGCGGCGGAGATAATCAAATCATGGGAGATAGAGAGGAACTGACCATTTGGATCGGAGAATCCCATGAAACAGGTTTGTCCGTTTCATTACCAGAACGCATCAAATCGACACGAAGATTGAACCAGCAAAACAAAAGAAAACTGTTAGCTACGTTCGCAGCAGATACCGACTTGTGTGCCAGAGAGAGAGAGAGAGAAGGTTGGAAATGATATGAAGTCCGGTAAGGCTGCAGCACGGAGGTGGACTCAACGGTGTTCTGCAAATTCCAGTTGACTCTGCGAGAGCCCCTAACATGGAGGACACCATGGCCAAGAAAGACGGAGACGGCAAGAGCAACGCGAGCAAGAAGATGAAGAAGAGAGCTGGGTCTGGCCATGCTTGTACGTTTAAAAGACTGGGGTTTCTCTACGGCTTTCGAGTTTGGAGGATGAGGCAGATGATAGAAAGGTTCGGCTGCAAAAGCAAATGGGAGGAGGCTGAAGAATCAGGGAGTATTCTCGCATCACAGAACCATCCAGCAAAAGCAAAAGAACGCGACTCTTTCGAGATCATCTTGGTGCGTGAAGGCAACCAGTCGAAGCTGGGTTTTTGATGACTAAACTAATAAGGAGATGCTTGAAGGTTAAGAAAGGATGAGAAAACGGCTATGGCTAATGGCTGTCCCCCAGTTCGAGCCTGCACTTGCCTGAAACCCCTCTTCCCACTGGTAAATATATGGAAAAGAGAAAAAAGAAAGATACATTGCCTGGCAATGTGTGCGTCGGATTCGGAAAGACATGTTGCGGAGAAAATTTAAATATAATAAACAATATAAAGCTTAGTTAATTGGTCGATTCTAGAAATATTTAAGTCGTTAATGGTCCCTCTTCCTCCTAAACTCTCGTGCTTAAATTTGATATCTTAATCTCATAACTGGACGCCTCCGACGAAGCTAATCTCTTGGCGATGCCGAAGCTAACCGTTGACTTTATGTCGGTTAATAGTAAATTCGATTTCATAGAGATTTTCTATATCGGCGGTCTTTTTTTTTTTTTTTTTTAATACTTTGCTGAAAAACCTCAAATTGAGTACATTTGTGACAAATTTACCCTAAACTATTTTTTTTACCATGAAAAACCCAAACTAGTATACTTGTGACAAATTTACCCCGATCGACTATAAAAACCCTAAACTGTTACATTTATGACAAATTTACCCCATACTAATTTATTCGATCAGTAAAAACCCAAAATGGTAAATTTGTGACAAATATACCCTATACTAAATTAAATTAATACCACAAAAAAATCACAAAAATTGTAAACTGTGACAAACGGAGCATAAAATCTTAAATTAGTATACCTGGTCAATTGTCACGTGTCATTTAACTTAATAATTTGATAATAAAATTTAATGAAAACTAACAGAGGGTAAATTTGTCACAAATTTACCAGTTTGGGTAAATTTGTCAAAAGTATATCAATTTAGGGTTTTTGGTGGTCAAAAAAATAGTTTTGGGTAAAATTTGTACTGGGCCGTGGGGTTTTTTAGGTATTAACCCTTTTTTTTTGTATATTTGTGCATGCACGGTTTTTGTCTTTTCTCCCTTTTGTCTTCTTCTGAGCACGAGTCTACTGCATGTAGATATTTTCTTTTCCTTGCATTTGCTGGTGTTCTTAAACCTAGTCCGCTGATTACTGTGTTCTCTTTCTTTCTTTCTTTTTTCCCTGTTGATTACTACTATGTTCTTTTGAGAAAATTATCAAAAAAATCCTAACACTAAACCTTCAATTTAACTAATTTAATTATAAACCTTTTGATAATTTATCGATTCAATCCATCCAACTAATTTTGATAAAAAAAAAATAATCACATGAATACTAACCGTTCTACATGACTCTATCGGCACTAATGTTGAATCTCTTCATATTTATATTTATAATTTTGAGTTTTCTAAATTTTTTATTTTCTTTTTTTATTGTTAAGGGCTAATAGGGGACCTCCGATTGAGTCTATGACCCCATCAGCCACTAGGCAAGACTTTGCAGCCTTGCCTTGCTATGGTTGGCAGGACTTGTGGTCCTCGCCCAACGGTTGAGCCATTGCTAGGTCTCAATTAGTAGTTGATGGCCCTTTGTCAATCCTTAACAATAACCAAAGAAAATAAGAGAAAGATTTTAAAATAAAATTAAAAAATTTGCCATATCAACACTAGCATCCATGTCATCATTTTTGGTCAAAATGGTCGGAATGAAGTACGTTGACAAATTATTGAAATGTTTAGGACTAAATTGATTAAATTAAAATGTTTGACTTTGTTAGTAATTTTTCCATAATATTTGTTTTATAAGTCCCCTTATCACTCAGAAAAATTGCATCACATGTCCTAAATTTTATGCATAGAGCACGACTGAGTTCTTAATTGATTTAATTGAGTAGTAAATTTTTGCTCAAAAAAAAAATTAATCCCAAAGACTTGTATCGAAAATTTCACGTGGGCAAATTTCAGGTTTTGTTTGTTGAACTGACTTTAACTCGATTATTTGACCATGTTTAGCATTTAATTGACCAATAGGAAGTTTTAAAGTTTGAGTGTACTCTGTACATAAAGATTTAAGATTTTCGATACACTTTTCTCTATCACCTATATGTCCGTGATATCAAGGCATGAATTTGGTACATAGGGTACTTGCTCTTAAATCTCAACAATTGAAAATCGACCGAGAGGTGAGTTCGCATGCGCAAAGCTGATACTCTCAA
This sequence comes from Eucalyptus grandis, assembly GCF_016545825.1. Taxonomy (NCBI): domain Eukaryota; kingdom Viridiplantae; phylum Streptophyta; class Magnoliopsida; order Myrtales; family Myrtaceae; genus Eucalyptus; species Eucalyptus grandis. Next base: position 42,604,464 of record NC_052617.1, on the reverse strand, counting down.
TTGCAAAAATGATGGATGTCGTAGTTTCATTTTCATTATTCTACGGATGCGGATTTCGCATCTCCGACCCTGCTTCTTGATTCTCGAGCTTCTCTCAGTGAGTTCTCCCTCTCCTCCTTCGCTCGCGCGTAGCTTCTGTTTCTTCGTGTTCAAAGCTCGTTTCGTTTCTGTTCGCGAGTCGCTCAACTCTTTTTTGCGCCTGACATGGCGTAGTTTCACCATGTTTTCGAACGAGTGCAGCTGGATAGAGCTCATGGCAAGCTATTGCACCGTGCTCGTACTCATGGTTTGGACCATTCGTTGCGCCGCGCTTTGAGACGATCGAGCGTGTTGGTTGGTTCCTTTTCCCACTGAATTTTTGCAGTGATTCGATGGCAACGATTTGGTTTCGGATTATTATTTATGGTGTTGAAAGTCGTTCATTTAATTGCATTACAGGTTCTTCTGCTGAAGAATGCTTATTCATCTACTGAGGTGGGTATGGACGCAGCACCTCTTACGGTTAATCGAAATGCCCTGTCTTAATCAATTGATTCTAGCTTTCTTCATGCTCCAAGCACTCAGCTTCGGCACTCCAACACTCTCAGTGCCATTGTTGAAGACGTGCAAGTGGGTTCCATCTTCCACGGCCAATACAGGGTATACCCTGGCCGTGATGCAGCTCTTCCCTCCGCCTCCGAAGCTCTCCACGATAGAATGATCAATCTGTTAAAAAGGCAGAAGGGCGAAGTAAGCGGGGAGTCGAAGCAAGTTAATCATCGTCTGAAATCATGAATTGTAATGTTCTAGGATTCAGAAACGTGGCCTCTCGCCACCGAATTGCCGTCTCTGTTTCCTTTATCGGGTGCAACAGGTGAGCGCCTAAGTTAAACGGGTTTTGCTAAAAATGGAGGACGGTTCGATGAGCTTTTAGCTTTTAAAGCATGCAAACGAGGGAGAGTCGTACCAAATTGGCATGACAAGTGACGACGCCTAAACATAGAATAGTGCAAGTAAATAGAGACGTTTATCTGAAATCCGGTATGAGTAAGCTTCCACATGCAGAGTTCGGACAAACCAAAAAGCCACAGCTTAACAAGATGCTGAATCTGGCTAAATTTGGTTAGTGGGATCTCGACGAAGGCTTTAGATGGACATCAGCACTGTAGGGATGCACTTCACAACTTACAATGATCCTTTTGTTTATGAACATAATGGAGAGATTGATCAGATTTGATATGCAGAAAGGATTCCCGAGTCTAGATCAGACACGTATGAAGTGTTGATATCTATTGATGAACTCACCAAGGTCCTCAACGACAGCTTCTCGTGAAGAGGGTCCACATCCAGAAATGCTCCATAAGTGGTCTTATCATTGCTATTGTTAATGGAAGATCTGCAAACAGAAATACAAAATAGCCAGAAAACAGACCAGAAAAATCAGAAACCTTCTGGGGATTGGTTGGGGGGATATATGCCCTTGAGATAAAGAAATAAATGGAAGAGAAGGAGGCTGGACCTGTTCTGATCACTACACATGAGGACAACATATTTGTTCTGGCCTTTGAAAATTCTGAAGAAAACTGCTGTGTATTCTTGCAGTCCTTTTGAAGCCATGACCAGCAATCCAAATGGTCCAAGACTACCTTTAACTGAAGCGCCCTTTCGGCTACATAGCATTTGTGGGTCGGTCCAAGTTGGGTCTAACACTTCTGCCTTCCCGAGCTCCTTTACTTCAAATGAGACCTCCACATCTGCCTGCAATGAGAAAGGAGATTGACGGGACCATGACCATACCCATTTTAGCATTCTAGAATAGGAGTTTAGGTTCAACGAAGAATTGGGTCCACCTATAGTGCTGTGTCAAAAACCGTGGGAGAATTTTCCCATGAAAGGAACTTTTCGTAATGTGGCAGTTGAAATCCTCATGTGTGAAGTAATTCAGAGTCTTGTCAAGTTAATGAGTGTGGATTTAGTAATAGTCACAGGACCATGAAAAACTGCCCGATAGTCCTATCGATGAAAGTCCTTTGCACATGGTTAAGCTGTTATCTTAAAGTAAATTTCAAGGTTGTCAAAGAAAAACCAGGAAAATTGATGAAGATGAAGCCTATAGTGACAACCATAAGCCGAATGTCAGGTATTTATCTCCTATTGAAAATTACACAAAAAACGAGTTTCAAGTTGTGGGTGGCTTGTGGCTCCAATGAAACCTATGAACATGCCTGATGGAAATGTGACCAGAAAATCTCACCTGTGCAGCTGTAATACCAGACACTTCAAGAATTGCTCCTCCCTCGATCAATTGGTTGGGCAAATCTACTTGGTTGGTACGTAGCTTCTCTATTTCCAATATGGGCCACTGCACTAACTGTTTTCCAGATTTGTCTAGCCAAAGGGTCCTCGGAATGGCCTGCCACACAAACATTCCAGACTTGCACTTGCATTGGCTACTAAACATAATAAGCCCAACTTGATATGATTCAAGTGAACCTAACATTTGATATCTATCCATTCACTCATCTTTAACAACTATTGGATTAACAGGAATAAAAATATTTACCTGGATTCCAGACCATCCTTTATTGATATCATCATCTTCACTCGACGACTCTTTGATCCAAGCCCACAAGATCCGCCGGTTGTTCTTGCTGTCGAAGAAGGTCTTGGAAGCATAATACTTGCCGTAATCGTATCTCAACCCCGAGTTGCTATCTACTGATCCCTCAACGGGAACGTACGTATCCGTGATGGAGTTATAAGTCCCAATAGTGTAGTAATCCTGCTGACTGTAGCTCACCTTGAGCACGTGCTTAACATTTGGCCCATTAATGGAGGTGTCCAAGCCAACGGGGGCTTGCGCAGAGACGGGGAAAAAATCTGGGCACTCCCACATCCCAGTGTCATTGGCAGAGTAAAGCGGGTGCCCAGCCTTGGTCCAGTTAACAAAGTCTTCGCTTCTGTACAAAATGGCCATTCCCGTCCTGTTGCTTCGGCTCCCGATGATCACCCTCCACCCCCCATCAGGGCCCACCCATGCAGTGGTGGGGTCTCTGAATGAGTCTGGACTGATCATGTTGATGGCCGTGGGTTCCATCAGAGGATTTTGGGGTGACTTCACCCATTCTATCAGATACGGGTCTGATAAATTCTTGGGCACCGCCAGGTTTTGGACCTGCTGGTTCTGGCGGTTAACTCCGGTGTACAGGATGGCCGGCTTGTGCTCCTGGAGGATGGTGGCCGACCCCGACCAGCAGCCATTGACGTCGTATTCCTCAGATGGGACGATGGCAGGGACGTGTGGGGTCCAGTTCACAAGGTCCGTCGACGTGGAATGGGCCCAGACGATGTTGCCCGGGATCGCGCCTTTCGGGTTGTATTGGTAAAACAGATGGTATATGCCCTTGTAAATCATCGGCCCTGCAGTGCGAATTGTCCATTTGTTTTTAACTTTAGCAGGTCATTTCCACATAATTTAAACGTCGTAAGTGATGTAAAGTGACCAGGCAAGATTATCATAATTTATACAATCAAAATAAACAATTTCTGTGGTCCTAGTCCTACAAGACAAAGTATTCGCCGCTTTAAGTTTAGCGGGTAATTTCCCAAGATTTAAAGACCAACAGTATGATAATTCATGAGTTAAAGAACAGACATGGTGTTCATCAGTGCGACAGAAAATAGAGTGAAACATTTAAAGACATAAAGAATTGTGTGTTGCTGCTGCATCTTCCTTAGATTTTCAAGTCATATATATTTCATTCGCAAGTACGAGTCTTTGATGGTTTTGGTATGATAGAATAATAAGTTAACATCAAGAAACGGGTAAAATAATTAGGGGGAAGAAATAAAGAAACTAAGCAAATCATGGGTGAGAGAAACAGAGAGAGAGAGAAACTGACCATTTGGATCTGAGAATTTCATCAGACCGGTTTGTCCATTTCACCACCAGAGCAGGTCAAGTCAACACGAAGAATAAACCAGCAAAACAAAAGAAACCGTTAGCTACGTTAATGGCAGACACCAACATTTGAGAGAGAGAGAGAGGGAACCATTCATCCAGTTGCTGGGAGGTTGGAAATGATAAGATGTCCTGTAAGGCTGCATCGCAGAGGTGGACTCAACAGTGGTCTGCAAATTCCTGTGGACACTGCGAGAGGCTCCAACATGGAGGACGCCATGGCCAAGGAGGACGGAGATGGCAAGAACAACAGAAGCAGCAAGAAGATGGAGAAGAGAGCTGAGTTTGGCCATGTTGCGGTGTATCTTGTGCAACCGTCGAAATTTAGCAGGCAACGCAAGATACCACCATAGTCGCGTCAATACATAGACAAAACTACAAGAAGCTGGAAATCGTTTGAAGGGCAAATGCGTATTGAATCGTAAATTCAATTTCGATGAAGCAGTGCAGGAAAGTCATCGTGAATTTATGAAATTAGAACCTTTGAAATCTTCCTCGTGTTGAATTTTCAATCACATTGGGACAAAATTGCCTAAGGTTGGAAAAGGTCACGGGTTCCGGTACATGAGAAGCCACATGGTGTTCGGTTTCTAATCCTCGGGGAAGGGAAGGGAGAGTTTGGCTGGATATTTGAGAGGGCTAAAACTTAGATACTATTTCGGTTAATAAGAATGATGACTACTAAACATGTTAAATGACCAAATCTAAAGAACCTTCGAGGACTTCTTGTCTCGCAATTATAAACTTATAATCTCGATAAATCGATATACATCTCACTTTAAGTTAGGAAAAAAGTTAGTCCAAAAAATCTAAGTTATGCTCAATATGATATATTTATCTTAAATATCTTTTACAGCACAAAAAAATTTCAAATTTATACTCATGTAATATAATTATCCCAAACTTATATTGGCGTGATATATTTAACTTGAAATTTTTTATAACACTTAAAACTCTAAAATTTGGCATAAATATGTCACATAAGCATACATTTGAAATTTTTTGTGTCATAAAAAAAATATATATAAGGTAAATGTGTTATAAAATTGGAGTTAATATGTCATAATAGATATAGTTTAAATTATTATTTTTTTATAGTTTTTCTCCTTTGAGAAGTCAATTAGGCCTGTTTGTTTGCAACTTGTTTCTGTTCCCAAAAAAAAATTTATGTTTTTGTTCCCAGGGAACAAAAAGGAACAAAAACGCGTTTGTTTGCGTTTTTGTTCCAAAACTATTATTTTGTTCCCAAAACACATTTGGAATGAAACAAGAAACAAAAAAAGTTGTTTCTTGTTTCGAAACAATATCTAGAAACACTTCTCTTTTTTTCTTCTTCTTTTTCTTTCTTTTTCTTTGGTGGCGGCCTCGCCCTAGCCACGGCGAGGCTCGGCGGCCACCGGGCGAGCTCGAGCTTGCCCGGTAAGGCGAGGCCGAGCCTCGCCCGGCCTACGGCGAGCCTCGCCGTGGGTCAAGTGAGGCCGCCGCCTCGTTGGTCGGTCGCCGGCCATGGCCGAGGCCGGCAACCGGCCAAAAGAAGAAAAAAAAGAAAATAAAAATATTTAAAAATTAAAAGAAATAAAAAAATTATACAAATTTACCAAACGTGTTTCTATTCTTTTTTATATTTTTGGAACAGTTTACCAAACGCGTTTTTTTTGTTCAAAATTGTTTTACGGAACATAAATACTTTTTTCTATTTCTGTTCTCAAAATAATTTTTAAACAGAAACGTTATCAAATGTACATTTACTTTTCTTGATTCCGAGTAAATCAACACTGTTTTCCAATAATTGTCGTTGGAAAAGAGATGAAAATTGGAAGATGACAATGACGTGTCAACGTCAACGTCAACGCCTGCCATTAACGCTTTGCCACGACCCTTAGTCGAAGCTTCATAGACATGTCATCGCATTGAAAACCAGGCTCCTTTGAACCTTGCAATTTGGACCAGCGGTCCGACTTTCGTTTTAGAATTTCATTTCTTATCGTTTGCACCAAAGAAATGACCACGCTGTCGTTGTAGATAAACGCCTGACTGAGTCATCGAATATTATCAAGTGCGCGGTCCCTTATTAACAATCACAAAAATCGATATCAATAATGACACATATTAATGATCGTTATCAATCGGTTATCGATATATGATGACGTATGACTAATTATGGTAGACAAAGGTAATTAATAAAATTGAGAAATTATCAAGGCATCGGGAGAAAGTTGAACACATAGAAGGCATTGAGATGCAATTATAAATTTGAGTTCACTTGAGAACGAAGTAATTGAGATCGTGGAGCAACTAGAACACCTTTTCAAAAGAACAATTGTTTGGAAACAAGATAGTGGCGTCAAGAGAATACAAGCACACAACTTTCAAATATAAAGAAAATGGATACAACCGAAAGAGAACTTCTCAGAGATAGTTATGACACAATCACTATAAATACCACCGTTTGTTTACTGGAAACATTTGGTGCAAAACAAACAAATCTATCATCTTTAAGTTATTTTTATTTTTATGCATTATACTTTTAGTTTTCAAACTTGCATCACTGATTAAATTCCAGCATAACATCTTTGTGTTCTTAAGTTTTGTTGTTGATGAAATTCTAGCTCAACTTGTTTACTTTTGGTTCTTTAAGACTAGGCTATATTCTCCAAACTTTATCGTCGATGAAATTCTGCCATGATTTGTAGTTCTATAGTTCTATTCGAAGTAAAGATTGTCTATTTTTCTATCTACTAATGATATTTACTGTTCGGTCACCACATAACCTATTTCTCTTTTTAAAAAATTGAAGAATTACATTTGATCAAATGTATTTGGTCACGAGATATGTTCCAATGAGACACTTTTTATATCATGGCATGATCGCAGCTTTTGTCTTATTATACTTTTTCGTTAGGATGATAAAAGGACAGTTACAAATGGACACTCATCATTATCTCTCAAGATTTTATGAAAGAAAAAAGTTTTCCGTGATAATATGTTATGTAATAATTCGATTTCGTCGAGATCTTCTAATCGACAATCTTTTTAGTGTAATCTTTTTACGAGAAAAATTACTGAAAAAGTCTTAAGTATATTGTGTTTATACCAATTGAGATCTAAGTATATAACCTTTTAATTGTACTAATTTTTTTTGTCCTAATTATGTCAATTAAGTCTATCTAACTAATTTTAATGGAAAATTGATAATATGAGTGTTAATATCTTATGTGATACAGTTGATACTAATATGAATAATTTTTAAATAATATTTTAATATTTGTTCAAAATTTTTATTATTTTTTCTTTTTCATTTCTTTTTCTTTTTTTTCCCTCCATCACCTCCGGTAGTGGAGATGGGCTTCTGGAGAATTCATAAGAATCCGTACAAATGTAACTTTTGGGGTCGGGCTTCTAGTTCTATATGTATATGACTCCTAAATATCACGTGCTTTTCATCGAAAATCAAAATACATATCTAGATATTTACAAATATAGATATGCATTTGAGTTTGTGTGGAGTCATAAATTTTATTCTTGCAAGTTAAGAATAAATAAGCATTCTACGCGTGTGATGCACGATAAATCATGATATACATAAAATTGTGATTTTCCATGCCTCTAAAATACATGTAAAAATATATGAAGGATAAATAATTAAGAATTACATTGATACTTCCACTTATAGTTAATGTTAGTTGTTTTTATTCAATCTCTCGTCACTATAAAGCAATCAAAACATGGAGAAGACATCTGAAATGGAATGGTTAGGTCACATAAATAAATTTAATCGGCTTATCATTTCATATATACTTAATTGATCAAATTTCCTATCAAAATACATTAGTTCTTTGTCGTCGAGAATCCAGTAGTTCGATACCAACAATGGCTCATCCATTGATCTTTTACTATTCCATCCTTGTTTATTTTAATGTACATGGAATTCATTTTTGTGCAATTGTTTGAAACTGCAAAAAAAAAAAAAAACAAAAACAAAAGGACCAATAATGGGACAATAGCGAGATGATTTCCTCGCTAAGAAAAAGAAAAGACAAATTCCGTGGAACAAAAAAAATAATCTATCAATTCTCGATCAAAATCAAAGGCAAAGAAATGAAAAGAAATGAAAGAATTGCGGACTAAGCCGCACCACTCTTTTACTATTCATAACCCATAGTAAGTTTAATTCGGTATGTAGAATTTTGCAAGCCTCTTAACGAGGAGCTTTTAATAATCATATAATAATTAATTGTCTTATCTTCACATAAAATTATGCTCATTTGATTTGATAGATCTATATCCAGTACAGACAAATAAAGCTAAGTCCATGATAATTTTTTTTTTTTTTTATAACGAGGATCTGCTGGGCCCGCCTTTTGCTTAGGCTAATCGGCAACGACCGGCCCATACAATGCATAGTGCACCTCGGATCAAGCATCAATATCTCGGGGGAAGCTAGCATGAGACCCCACTACCATGGCCTCCCATTTAAGCCTATGATAATTAATTGTCTTATTTTCACATAAAATCCTGCTAGTTTGATTTGATGGATTTATATCTTGTGCAAACAAGTAAAGCTAAGCCCATGATAATGCAACATTAAATCACATATCCGAAGTTACATAAACCATTTTGAATGAGTTATTCCAGAGGAAAAATGTATTTAAGTATTTTACTGTGGGGATGTTAAGCATTTCAATCATATAGATTTCAAGTACCTCTCAGTATCCTAAAATTTTTCTAATTATTTCTTCGATCGGCATTCTTAATTTTTATTGATTACTTAAGGACATGGGAGTTATTATCAAACTCATTTCACGAATTTGCTTTTAACAATATGCAAATATATGAACTTTCACGTATACTCTCCAGAATTTTGGAAAATGAAACTCCAGTAATTGTATTAACGTATTTAATGTGCTAATATATTTCACAATGAAAATCAACAAGATATTTTTGTCCCCGAGGACAAAAAGTTTATGCCCTTTTTTTTATGGCATTTGCCAGTTCGGCAACTAACTCCGACTCGCGGTGGTTGTGGCTCGTTTCCTTCGTCTTCCTCGGCTCGCCTTTCGGATTCGCATCCATCGATTCGATCATTCACCGCGCGCAGGGAGGAGCAGCCGCAGCAGCAAAGCAGCGCCGAGCAGCTCCGCCGATGGCCGCCTTTCTGGGGGCCGTCCGATGCGCTCCGAGCGTGGCCCGCCTGGCCCCGTACGGGCGCCGATTTCGCGTCTCCGGCCCCGCGGTCTCGCTTCGCCGGCGCGGTTCGTCTCCCCTGAGGCTTCACTCTCGAGCTTCTCTCAGTGAGTTCTCTCCGCTCCTCCTCCGCTCGCGCCGCATCTCCCGTCGCTTCGCGTTCGAAAGCTCACCTCGTATCTGTTCGCGATTCGTTTTAACTCTTCTTTGGCTGTGGATATGGCGTCGCTTACCGTGTTCTCGAACGAGTGCAGCTGAGTTGAGCTCGTGGCGGTTTATTGTATCGTGCTTTCGTTCCTCTGTCGTTGTAATCCTTTCTGTTCTAATGGAAAGAGTTGACTCGTGGTTTGGACCAATAGTTGCTCGGCGCGCTGAGATGATCGAGTGCTGATTGATTCTTTTTCCCCGCTGATGTTGCAGTGGTTCGGCGGTGAGTGTGTGGTAGGTTTTTGTTACGTGTTGAGAGTGGTTCGTTGAATCGCATTGCAGATTCTTCGGCTGAAGATGCGGGAGGGATTAGGCGTGGCGGAGAGTCGGACTCCGAGATCATATTTATGGGAACTGGGACCAGCGAGGGGATTCCTAGAGTGAGCTGCTTGACGAATTCTTCAAAGAAATGCCCGGTATGGATGCACAATCTCTTATGCTTGATTGACTGCTCTTCTATGAGTGAATTGATGCTTCAAAACATAGGAGTAAGCGTACTTGTAGTGACTGAGGGCATGGAATGCTTATTCATCTGCTGTAGGTATGCTCAAAAGCCATTGTGCCAGGGAACAAGAATAGGAGACTAAACACAAGCATTCTCATTCGATATCCTGGACCAACCGGGAAATGTAATATTCTCATAGATGCTGGAAAGTAAGTGATGGATACATCCTGAGCGTTTTTTTTTTTTAGTACATTGTCTTGATGAGCTAGAAAATCTGCGTCAGTTTGTTGTGTTGTTTTCTCTGAGCATATTCACTAAGTCTGGAGAGAAATCTACTTAATCGTTCCTGTTAGCTCTGTAATACCAGATACCCACGTGGCTCTTTTTGTTCAGGTTTTTCTACCAAAGTGCTCTTCAATGGTTCCCTGCGTACGGGTTAGTTCTCTCTCTCTCTCTATACAAAAGTTTTCAGTAATTATTCCAGCCTAAGCAGGACTCAATAGTTCTTTGTATTTCTTACTAGAATCTTGGATTATTGATGGTTTTTAGTAATATTGCAAGCTAATTTAGACGAACTCCATAAACTGAAGATTCATAACTTAGGAAAATGTGGTCTCACAGCATTATATGATGAACTATTATTTATCATGACAATGAAAATGAAAAATGTTATCTTAAAGGCCATAATACATATAATGCTTCTATAACTTGTTGACCGATTCCTGCCTTTTTGCCTTCTTGAATTTACACTACTCATACAGTGGTGAGAAGTGAGGGGGGTTATATTTCACCATCAACTAGCTATAGGATTATGTTTTTGCTTTAAGCCTCCTACAAATGTTTAAGTATTAGGTTTGCTAAACTGTGGTTTTGAAAAAAGACTTTCTAAATTTCTTCATATTGTTTGCAATTTGCCGATAAAGTGACTAGTTGTGTTTATGTCAGGATAAGAACAATTGATGCGGTTATAATTACTCATTCTCATGCTGATGCCATTGGAGGTCTCTGAACAATTCCTAGTGTCTTTTTTGATGACCTCATTGAACTACACAAAGCTCATTCACCTTTGAGTTCTCTTTTCTTTTTTTCTTTTAATGTCTGAAACTACTTACACTATATTGGCTGTATTTTCCTCTTCAGGTCTTGATGATCTTCGAGATTGGACTAATAACGTCCAGCCACATATTCCAATTTATGTAGCCAATCGTGATTTTGAGGTAAGTCGCAGTGCTCTCTTGTGTGAAAGTAGTCCTTTCCCCTTTCGTTCCAAATATGAAAGTAGAAATAGGAAAAATTGAAATTGGATATCACCTACATTCTTTGCACAATAATAATGGGAGCGCCTTTTTCTTTCTTTCTTTTATTTGGGATGGATCGGGTGTTGGAGGGGGCAGCTGGGCCAGTGCAATTCATCTTTTCTAGCTTCTAAATGGGTCTGATGTATTGCTCCAGCACTCAGCCTCCAAAATAAGAATCTTGTTTTTTTCGTTGAAGTGGTTAAAATGGTGGGGCAAACTTTCATATGTATAGGAACAGCAAAGAAGTTGACCTTAGCCGGATGATTGTAATATTCATCTGGATATGAACAGAGAAGGAATTCTACCTATAAATTCCAGGAGATGAGAGAAGAAAGCCTTCTGATGTGTCAACTTGTATATATCTTCAGATCACAAATTGTTTTGATTGAGCTGCGTTAAATTATTGTTCCATCTGATTGGTAAATCACATTGAAGATTATGTTAATTCATCCCAGAGCATGCTGATTTTTTATACTGCCTTTTATGTTTCCAATCATGTGATCATTGTTGTTGGCATATTCTGCTACACGATAAGATTCTCCTCAGATCTTGACATCGCTTTGCAAATTTCTTGATTAAGCCACTTAGATCGTGCCATCGTTTTCATTTTGTGTAAGTTTTTGTAATACTAAGTAGATGTATTGTTTTGTGGTTGTGAAAACGACCTTAGGTGATGAAGAAAACTCATTACTATTTAGTGGATACCAGTGGCATCATACCTGGTGCTGCTGTCTCAGAATTGCAGTTTAACATAATGCAGGAGGAGCCATTTGTGGTGAATGATCTGCAGGTATAATATTGTATGCTACTGCATTGTACTTTCCTATCAAGTATAATAAACCCAGTAAATGTGGTTGCTCATTAACTGGTTCCCACCTTGTGAATTTCCATACTGCTTTGGCAGAGTTATTAAAGTCATTCCCTATGCTATTGCAATTTTTGTTCATACAGGTGAATAAGTAATTCGTTTTTTGAACATTCATTTTGAATCTAGTTGATTTCAGCAGCTATGGTTTTTAGCATTTAAATGGGAAATTGAATTTGTAGACAGGTGATACTTTTTATGCTGACCTAGTTAATTTGATATAATTTTCCTTGTTTGTTCAGATAGAAGAGCTTAGTTAATTCAATAAAGAAGAAAATATTCACTGTAATTGCTTGCTTTAACATCTATTTGTTGTTCGTGGTTTTAAAGTCATTAGGTCCACATGTTATAGTACTGTGGGTGTCTGATAACCATGAGCTTATTAGCATAATTTCCCATGGGCCAGAAAGTATGCCAAGAATATGGCAGGAGAATATACTAGTTTAAATGGTTTTGTGAAAGGGATATCTACTTATGTAAGAGTAATATCCAAATTGTCTATTATCATAGATAATCATTTGAGTGGTTAGTAGTCTGACTGAGGGATGAGGAAAAATACTTTCTTTCTCACAACTTTTAAATAAAGGCTTAGTCATCAGATTGGACCTTCATTGAAGGGTTTCTGGACGCCTATATAGAACAGATGAGAAGTTACAGTGTGTGGCTTTTTTCTTTTAATGACTACATGGAAAGTTCTGCAGCTGCCTTCTCCCATTCTTGCATGTGCTACTATCCATTAGTTGTTTCTCATTTAAATATTATGCATGAGGAAAACCAAAGCATGCAGAAACATGGTTTTTGACCACATACTACCATTCTTTCTAGATAGAGATGCCACTAATTCTATGCAATTGTGATAAAAAATTGTCTCATTCTGCTATCCTTCTCTATGGATGTTGTGTTTCAGATAACTCCTTTGCCAGTGTGGCATGGACAAGGTTATCGTTCTCTTGGTTTTCGGTTTGGTAAAGTCTGCTACATCAGGTAACAAAGCTTAGTACCTTCCAGATCTATTTCTAAGATCTTATGCTTCAGTGGACCTGACCTGTATATCTGTATGCAGCGATGTTAGTGAAATACCAGAAGAAACATATCCTCTTCTCAGGGACTGTGATATCTTGATAATGGTGTGTCTTTCCCTCCCGTTGCAATGAACATGTTTGTTGATACAGACATTGATCGTTCATTAGCAGGTGATGTCTAACATTCTAGTGTTTGAATATGAAACTGATGGTCTTATTGGTTGTTCAGGACGCATTAAGGCCTGATCGCTCTTCTTCAACACATTTTGGCCTCCCTAGGGTAAAACCTTCAATAGCTCAAATTTGTTAGAAAGGAAGCCGATCAACTCTTTGATAACTCACATTGTATGTCTCTCAATCAGGCTTTGGAAGAGGTCCGGAAAATCCAACCAAAGCGAACGCTTTTCACTGGTATGTTGAAGCCCTATTTTAAATAAGTAATATTATGAGAGGAAGGATCATCTAATAATGTTTTCTGCCGTTATTAAGGTTGTAGAAGTTTAGTTTCAGATTTCAGGCCCAAGGATTTCCTATATTTCATGTTTATAGTCTTGGCATATATCTTCTTTTAAATTCTTTTTTGTTCTTTTGTTATGACATCTTGTTTTGGAGTCTCCTTCTCAAAACTCTTTTTCCTGGTTTGGAAAATGGCGAAAGGTATGATGCACCTGATGGATCACGAAGCAGTGAATGAAGATCTTAAAAAGCTCTTGGAGACGGAGGGCATTGACGTACAGCTAAGCTATGATGGACTCCGCATCCCTATAATGCTCTAGCCTTAAAGTTTGACACGAGTCTCGTTTTTTAATCAGATGAAACTGTGATGAATAAACACCTCAGTGTTGACTATTGAGGTCATTTTAGAAATTCTTTTATCAGACGAATTGAGCATTGAAGCAATCAGCTGCAACTCCATCTCTATTCTAATGTTGGTGTTGATGCAGTTCATGAATAATATATTCTGGAAATTTTTTCTGGCTGTTTCCTAGCGAGAGGCTGGTTCTTTGAAGACCCAGAAAGTTGAATTTATTTTTTTCTCTAATGTCTCGTTTAAATAACCCATGAAGGAATAGGGAAACGGACGCATTGTGGATAATGTTTGGTTCATGATTTTGCTTTGCTACTAAGTCTGATAATAGAAAGTTACAATATTTGCTTTGTGATTTTTGCTTTTTGCCTCATGATGCTCTTTTTTCAATTTTTTTTTTTTTTTTTTTTGATTTCAGAGCAGGAATTGACATATAATTAATTTAGCGTCGAAACTCTACGGAAGATCATTTAAAAAATCGAGTGCTTTGATGAGTCACGTCAAATTTTTGGGAGATCATGGAAGTCGATTAAGTTCCTGTCCTGGTAACTTGAGTGATCACAAATTAAATGATCACATGTGCGTGTGATTATAATACGGATGCAATCTATTTGTTGAAAAAATCTCTTTAAAGTAGTTTCTTATATCTTTTAAAATGATATGTTAATAAAAGATATTTTTGTTGATAATAATAATTTATTCCTTTCATTTATTTATTTTTGAAAATGATACAAACGTAAATATAATTTCTAAATTATTATTTTTTGCGAAATAAAAGGACAGAGTCTTGGTACGTGAGGAAGATGATTTTATATGATCTCCCACTCGCTCGTCATCGTATTCATTTTTGATCGAGCGGAGTTAGAGAGAGAGAGAGTCTCAGAGAGATCTTCGTCTCTATCATATCGTTGAGCCTGACGCTTGTTGGAGCGTAGCGAGAGAGAGAGAGAGAGAGAGAGAGAGAGAGAGAAGAGAGAAGGAGCGATGGAGCACTCGTTCTCAGGGGGGAGCTGGAACGTGATCCCGAGCATGGCGTCCCACAGCAACGTCTCCACCCCCTCGAGCCACGACCATCTCTATCTCCAGCAACAACCCCCCGACCTCCTCTCCCCGCCGCAGCAGCAACAGCAGCAGCAGCAACCGCAGCAACCCTTCCACCAATTTCAAACTCAGCTCCCCCAATTCCAACAGCACCAGCAGTTCCAGCAGCAGCAGCAGCAGCAGCAGCCGCAGCGTCTTGTTCAGCAGCAGCCGCAGCCGCCGCCGCCGCCGCCGCAGCAACACCAGTCTCTCGCTTCTCACTTCCACCTCTTACACGTACGAATTCGCAATTCCATAACGATGTAATATCAAAAAAACCCTAACTTGCGACTCACGATGCTCGAAATTTCGAATTTTGTCGCAGTTGATGGAGAGTTTGGCGGATGCCGTCGAGAACGGGACGCGCGACCAGCACTCTGATTCCTTGGTTCGTCTCCCTCCTTCGCTTCGTTTTGGATTTGGTTGTGGCTCTTTGGCCCTACCCAATTCGGGGTCCTGACATTGTTGGCTTAATTCATTTATGTTTTGGCCTCTTTCTTGAAGGTCACCGAACTGAGCACTCAGTTTGAGAAGTGCCAGCAGCTGTTGAACTCGATAGCTGGGTCCATTAACTCCAAAGCTGTGGTAACTATGAATCCATGATTTCTCGAATTACCACTTACGTGTTCCTCTGTTGATTTGTGATATTTAGAGATGGTTTTTCTAGTTTCAGGCTAAAGAATGTTCCTATCTTTTGCTTTCTTTGGTCGTTACACGGAATTCATTTCTCGAGAGCTGCATATCTTGCTTGTATTCCTCCAACTCTCTGTAATAGGCACACTTGCTGTACCCAATTGACTAGGTTCTTCCTGATCCCGACCATAGAGCTCCAAGCTTGCTCCTTTGGCCCCATCGAAGTCCAATCTTTTATGCTGTATCCTCAGGTGTATAAAAAAAGTTTTCTCCTTCTTGTACTAGGCGATCATTTTCTACTTCACTTGTTGATCTTGGCCTTAGATTCATGTTGCAAGCCTTTGGACCTATATTCATCAGACAACAAGTCTCCTCTATTTTGCCTATTTGTTGTGAATGACAGCTCTGAGTCGGAGAATGCAAACTCAAATGTGACGTTCAGTTTGCAGGAATAGCTGCTCTAGATTGTAGAACTATGTTGGTCGGCATGGAGATAGAAAATGGAGACAATGCGGGGTGAGGAGGTAGGGGGGTGCAGTTTTTTTACTTCTCTGCAAAACGAGGAGACTAGGGTACTGGTTTCAGACATTATGTCTTTCTCTCCCTATGCGTCATTTCACTAAGGAAGAAATGTTTCTCCCCTTTTCTCCTTTTTCTTTTCTATTCCCTTCCCTAATGTTTCGTTGGGAGAGAAGGGTAGGGGAGAAAATGAGAGATGGGTGTAGAAAATCTGAATATTTTGCAAAAACGGATCAGATCAGAAGTGTGATATCTTCTTCACCATCCTTCACATTCCATCTCTACAAAGAATAAGAGGCCTTTCTTTTCTTTAAATTTTGTAATGTGAATATTCATATATCAATGTATATTTAATTGTTTTGGTGGGAAGTTGGAATGTTTATAACAAATTGTATGTGTTGTCTCTGGACATCCACTTGTTGCCATTTCATAGTACTTCCTCGAAGCATTACCCTTGTGATGAATATCTATCCTCTTTTATGTACTATTAGAATTGGCTGTTTCTTTGCTTATATATGTTTACTTCAATGAGCATCACTGTTTCTTTTGGAAGAGGAAAGATATGGCGGGAAATACCCTTTAGTTGGTTCTTGAGAAGCTGAAGACTGCATCAAACAATTTTAATGTGCTTTGGCATGTATTTTTCGTACTTATTACATGAAGAACAGCTTTGTCACATCATTCAATATTTTGTTTACAGACAGTTGAGGGGCAGAAACGTAAGCTGGAGGAAGCTGGGCAAATGCTAAACCAAAGGAGGTTTGTCGTGCTAGTCACTCACTTTTCTGTTACAATACTGTGGTGATATTTCTTAATACATTAAGTTGTCTTGATGCCAGGGATCTGATTGCCAGTTACAGAAATTCAGTTGAGGAACTGATAAAGTCTGAGCCTTAAATGCTCATTTCCATACCTAGATTCACAGAGAAGAATGTTAAAGTTTCACGGTTGGGTTAGAAGGGAAATTTGGAGATGGTATAAATTTGGGGATGTTATGTTGGTCGAAAGCAAGCAACATTGTGCCACATGATCATATTTCAGTGCAAGGCAATCTTCTTGTGGAGATTTCAATCGGACTTTGTTGGTTTGTCATCCGATTGTGGTGTCAAGATAATCTCGCTCTTGTTTTCAACATGGGGGCTTAATTTAAATGATACGCGAAGTCCACGTATTGACTTGCTTGATTTGGACTTCAAAAAGGTCTTTGAGTAGGATTGGAGTTCCAGGACTTACCAGACCATAATTTCCAAATAGGAAGGACCTAAGGTTCATGCCGGAAATATGATAAAGATGTGTTGTCGCTTTCACGGTCGTTGTGCGAGGCACCCCTATTTTCACATTTTTACAACGTGGTAAGAGGATTCATCTACACGACTCGGGGTATGTGAGCAGCCTTAGTTACGATCGAAAGCGCAGAAGTCGATGTTAATTCAACTTGCATTTCCGTCGACATCTTTTGCTTTCATTCAGACCTTTGTCCAATTAGCCTTGTCCCTCGTTCTCTTGGTTGTAGTGATTTTGAGTACACTGATTCGGAGCTTATTTGCACTTTCTTTTCTTTTCCTCCCTTTTAGTATGAAGATGGACTTAGCGCTGATAGTTTACTTGATGCCATCCCCTGCCATACGCGGGCAATTATTCTCCAGCCCAAGAAAAGGGTACAGTTTCTTGCAGGTCTTCGATTAGGGTTTTTACTTCTAAAAGCACAAAGAATAGGATAAATAAGCCTGTTAGTCCACATTGAACATAAATTGGGTAACAAGAGAATCGGTATTTCAAAATCTCATCAATGCTAGCCTAGTCTACATCACCATAAAGATGCCTCTCACAGCTAGTTTCTCCCAAATCAAATTCTTCTTGTTCTCATTAGCTCTTCTCATCCAAATAATTGGAATGTTCTCAAGATGTCGTAAGGGTTCTTTTTCTCATTAGCTCTCCTCCATCCAAATAATCAGGACGTTCTTAAGACGTCGTAAAGGTATTGCCGCCAAGGAAATTTTTCTCTGGTTACAGTCAGGGGGCTCAAAGTACAAACCTTTTTCTTATGATCGTGAATATAAGCAAATCAATAGTCCATATCATCCATATTTGGCATACGACTAGGAGGCTTCTTCTCATTTGCGCGCTCAACAATAGCCACCTCAGTTGTCGCCAGCAACAATGAGACACTGCAGTTTGTAGGAAATTTTTTAGTTTAAATAATGAAAAACCGAGTTAACTCACAAAAACTGATGCTCACCTTGCAGCATCTACTAATGCAGTTCTAACAACTTTGAGAGGATCCAGAATGCCTGCCTTTACCATGTCGACGTAGTCTCCTAATTCAGTGCACAATCATTGTCAGTGTAAGATAGTTCATTAAGTCTTAAAAAACAATACGGGAAAAATGAAGAGGATAAAAACAATTAGATCATGCCGAGTACATAAAGCTAGCAATGACAGCTTAGTGGCAGTTGAGATTCATAAAGGAAACATCGTAATTCTTCCCAGGAAAAATGGCATCAGAGGACTAGGAGAGGTCTGTGTTTTATCAGTAATTTGGGATAAAGGGAACAAACCTTTTGCAGCATCAAATCCCATATTGAAATTATCCTGCTCTAATAATTTGCCAAGAATCAGAACCCCATCAAAGCCAGCATTTGAGAGTATTGCGAGTGAAGGTGCCTGGAGAAACCAATGGATCAGAAAATTTAAGACCAAATAAACCTCAAAAGTACACTAGCTGATAACCCTGAAAAACAAACCTTAAGAGCATTTTGAATGATTTGGACACCCCTTCTTTCGTCCTCATTTTGAGTTTGAACGTTCTCCAAGACCTTTGTGGCATATAAAAGAGCAACACCACCACCTGACACCGACAGGTAAATAAGACCATAGCACTTTGAAAACGTTAAAGCAACTTATGCATAAGAGAAAGAATTACCTGGCACGATACCCTCTTCGACAGCTGCCCTTGTAGCGTTTAAGGCATCGGTGACCCTGTCTTTCCTTTCACCGACTTCTGCCTCACTAGCCCCACCAACCTATAAGCATTGATACCGATAAGTCAGGATGTTTCAAGTATGATATCACAAAAGAATCAGGATAGCTAATAGACAACAGACCTTAAAAACAGCTACGCCACCAGATAGCTTTGAAAGACGCTCCTGTGCTTTCTCTTTGTCAAAGGTGGATGTACTCTTCTCCATGGCCGTTCTCAGCTGCTCACAAAATTACATGTCAACTATTCTCTCACCTCGGACCCCAAACCGGGGAAAAAACTACTCTGTCCGAGAGAGCATTAGTTTTTTTTTTTTTTTGGTGAAAGGTAATTATATTGAGCTTTAACCAATATTTACAACAAAGCGGCACCAAAACATACACTCATAATGAACAAACGCATAATGAGTCCTTACAAAAGCCAAGGTATTTGTCAATATGCTCCTTACATGCGAAAATTACCAGGAAAAAAAAATATAGTGCTGTTCTATTGAATCTTTCTGTGACTGCTCGCGTATTTATTACTTTTGTAATGTTTCAGCCCAGTTGCAAATTCTTGGTTTGTATAGTCTCAGTTTTATGCTAATAAAGATAACTAATATACCCCAAAGGAAAAAGAGATGAGAAAATACGTGAGTCAACAGCAGGTGCAACCCTCAGCTATGAGTTAAAAACAAGATAAATGATATACGCAGGGGACCACTAACAGAGAAGGACACTTCCAACCTTGAACTTTATAAATTATATCTTTTTCATATCCATTAGGATGATTACTAGATGAAATGTAGCAAGTAAATCTGATGAGGAAGACACGAAATTTCTTCTTGCCATCTTTCTTTCATTGATTGTTCCATTACATTTGGACTCAAGTATTCTCTTACCCCTCAAGAATATTAGATTAGGTTTGACATGTCTATTGTCTACAGGGACCTTCATCTTTGATGAAACCAATATGCCAAAACTGATTTCTGGTACTGGGATTGTATGACCCTTTTCATTGTAGACTTAATATAAGTCATAAATGTTTATATTTTCACCCGACACATTTTCTTTCTTTAAACAGAGACTTCTAGTTTTCGATATGACATAATTGAAAGTTGACTGATTAGCAATGTCATAAGCGGTTCTCAAAATTCTCACCTATGATTGCACAAAATTCATATGAATAATTGGAAGCAAGAAAAGTCCATTGTAACTCCTTTAAAGTGAGAGGTGAATGAGAAAGTCACCCAGCTAAGTAGAGAGACATTAATTAGATATCTCTATCGTCATCAATGCCATATAAAAAGCAATAAAGTTCTGATGTCAGAAATCAGATATATAGCAAAGTGCCATCTGCATGGCAGCAATTCATCATTTTAACAGAAAAAATCTTTGTTTGATCTCATCCATTAAACCAGAAACCACCATAGATACTCGAGAAAATAACTGTTCTTCATACTCAACCAAGTCACAGTCATACCTGTTCACATCTTTCTTCAATTGCCTTCTTGTCGCCTTCTCCATGCAGAATAATAGTATCGTCGAGAGAGACAGTCACCTGCAGTGGTCAATAAGGATTTACCCAAATGAAATCCAAACGAAGCATAACATTCCTTTAATAATACCTTTTTTGCAATACCCAGCATTTCAACTTTGACTTTATCAAGAGTAAGACCACGATCTTCAGATATAACCTGTAAATATTTGCTCCGTCATGCACACGAAGTATTTACAAAGAACTTCGGGCATCTCAACTTTTATCACCTCTCCTCCGGTAAAAACAGCAAGATCATCCAAGTTTGCTCTTCGGTTTTCCCCAAATCCAGGAGCTTTGACGGCACAGAGCTGAAGAGCATTCCCCAGCAAAAAACTATCAAAATTGAATTGCCTTGACAATCAAGAAGGGTACATGATGAAGATGATGTATTGATGAAGACAGCAATTTTAAGGTTAGGCATGTCAGGAATGCCGACGAACTTAAATAAGACCGGTGGTTAAGAAAATTACTCAGACAACAAAGTTCTTTATTATAACTGGTAATTTTGAGTCACAGATACTAAACAATTCCTTGGTCATGAATAAAAAATAAGTTCAATAAAGATTATCATGCTTTTACTTAAGAAAAATGAGGGAAAAACGCCTTTTTGTACTTTTCATCCACTTATTCTTAATTAGAGTAGGAAGTTGGCTTACAAAATGACTTTGACACCATCAGTGCTCTACAATACTACACGTACGTTCATCCATATTACAGGGGAATATGTAAAGACGTAGAAGTACTTTTAAAACTACATATTGCAGGGGAATATGGATGAAACTACCATTGTTGTCGACACATCATTCTGGAAAATGAATATATAAATTCTTACAAAAGTATGTATTGTCGTCATGCCCAATATAGTAGATACCTTTATCCCGGCATGATGCTTGTTAATGACAAGTGTTGTCAGTGCCTCGCTCTCTATATCCTCAGCTACTATAAGAAGAGGTCTGTTCATCTGTTCACAGAAGAGAGAGAGGAGGGGGACCAAGGAGAGAAGAAAAGAGGGGAAATTTTCATCATTTCATGCAATTATTCACAGCAATTGTGGTTGGAAAGGATTCTTAAGAAAAAGGTTCACTACCTTCATAGCAAGCTCCAATATTTGCACAACCACATTTAGATCTGAAATTTTCTTCTCATGAATGAGGATGAGGGGTTTTTCCAGTTCCTGCAATTACATATCCCTCATGTCAACATGTCAATGGTTCTTGTCCACTTATTTCCACTCGCAAGATTAATGAGAGACCCAATCTAGGATCATGCAAACGTAGCATCTAGCTATGAGGACTCAGAACTCATAAAAAGATTTCAATATTGTGACTCAATTGGTGTGATGCGAGAACAAACGGCTGTAGTAGCCAACATCCCTCCGCACTTTAAGCAGCAAGAAATTCATATCAAGTGAGAATTCTTTTTCTGTGGCAGGGACATTTGTCTACAGTTTCCACAATTATACTTTCTATTGAAGATTCTTCAAAAGCTTAATCTACAGTAACAAGATCCACATTAATTATATGCTTTTTAGAGTCAACAATTCATCAGGGCCAGAGAGTAATGCGTGAAAAGGAACACCCAAGCTTAAATTCTCAAAGCTAAGAAAGGGAGCTCTTGGCTTACGCATTTCTGAGTCTTTCGATCGGTGACGAAATAAGGAGACATGTAACCTCTGGCGAGCTTCATTCCCTCCACCACTTCCAATTCATTGTCCAACGTGTTCCCATCCTATGTGCGACACATTCATTATTTATGTGGTGAACCAAGTAGCGCAATACAAATGAAAACATGATCCACTTACAGTGACAGTAATTATTCCTTCCTTTCCAACTTTCTCCATTGCCCGTGCTATCAGTTCTCCAATCTCCCGTTCACCATTAGCAGAGATAGTGGCCACCTGTCAATTATGTATCGGTATATAAATGATTTGTTGAGAGACACAATAAGCGACTGCAGCAAATTAAAAACAGATAATAGAAATGCAAACTCTAGCAGATCCAGCGAGCATTTATGACAATCCAAAGTGGGTTGAGACAATGCCAGTGATTATTCATTCACATTATTTGTGCTTCACATGCAAGGACACAAATCTTTATCACTTACCAGCAATTTTGGGCCCATTAATGCTTGTGTATGATTATAAAAAACTGATCAAATAGGAAAAAGACTCACTTTATGTTACATATATCAACCATTTTTGAGATCCCAAATTCATGAATACCAAATTCCACAAAACAAGCCAATCACTGATAAATACACCCTCGTCAGCAGCATAATTTACAGGAAGGCCTTTACCTGCGTGATTTCTTCGGGAGTACTAATCATCAAGGCTCTGCTTTTCAAGTCAGCTATCACAGCATCAACAGCTTTATTGATCCCACTGCGCAAATCCATCACATTTGCACCAGCAGCTACTGACTTGCATCCTTCCATCACTATTGCCTGGGTCAGTACAGTTGCACAAGTTGTACCTGCGACCAGATGGGTATCTCTCTTGAAATAGTCACCAAAAAGGAAAAGAGTAAACTCTTTCAATTTACAAGTTAGAGTCGCCAGGTCATGAATAATAAAGTAATATGCTGAGAATGATAAGATAATAACTCAAATGAATTATTCAAACTCTTTACGTAACTGTACACATCAAAAGAAAAAAAATAAGAGTAAACTCTTTCAATTCACAAATTAGAGTCGCCTGGTCATGAATAATAAAGTAACATGCTGAGAATGATAAGATAATAACTCAAATGAATTATTCAAACTCTTAATGTAACTGTACACATCAAAAGAAAAAAATAATTCAAACTCACTTTTAACAAGTAACAGTACACAGATTTAGAGGGCAGAAACTCCACAGGCATTAAAGATTATATACAGAAAAGACTGCAAACTCAGCAGCTGAAATATAACTGAAGCTCCACAGGAAATTGCAGTTGTGATTGGTGCAATTAAGCACACAAAAGCTTTCCACTCTTTTTTTAAGCCAAAAAGCTGCACCTTCATCAGTAAACTACAACTAATTGAACTATCACCATTTTGGTTTCCCAGAACTTTTAGTGTAGCACTACTCCAAAATTGTTCTTGGTCAAGTCAGCCTAAGCATCTTGTTGTGGCCCATCTCTATCAAGCGCAGGTTTCTTGGCTCTGAGAAACTACCACAATCTCTGGCAAACACCTAACAAGTTAAAACTCAAGAAACAAACTGAAGCCAGGAGCATAAATGTGGATTATGCTTATGATGCACATAAAACACAAATAAATCAAGGGATTTACCGTCTCCAGCAACTTTATTTGTTGCATTTGCCACCTGTTTCACGAGATCCGCACCCACATTCTTGACCTTATCCTTGAACTGGATGCTTTTGGCAACAGTGACTCCGTCCTTTGTAATTTTGGGATTCCCTCTGCTATTTTCAATTATCACAATTCGGCCCTAAATTTTTTATTCAATGCAATGGATTAGTCAAAATACACAACAATTGTTTACACATATACCAGTTGATGCGACCTCAGTATCATTCCAAGTGGCAGTCAGACTAAAGTAGCAGTAGTATGTTTGAGAAGACAACTACAGTTCAGATTTTGAATGAGATGCATAAAAATGATTGCGACTGACATAAAGAACAAAGCTTACAGGTCAATGCAAACTCATCAGCGACCATATTGTTACATCATATCCACTACCATTTGGAATGTATCTAATCCCTAACAACCCCCCACCCCAAAAAAAAAAAAAAAAAAAAAAAAAACACTTTCCAAAATATAAATAAATAAACAACCCCCAAGTAGAGACAGAGAGTACACCATGCAAGCGATGAAGAGTTAATGAAGATAGATATCATACAAAAATAAGGTACCTTAGGTCCCATTGTCACTTTGACGGCTTCTGCAACCTCAGTGACACCTTGCAGCATAGCTGCACGGGCTCCAATCCCAAAGTTGATGTCTTTGGCGACATAACATCTGGTCCCGATGACTGCGCGACAAGCCTTTCATTTCCCAAGACATCAGGCACCAAGTATGATCAGTTCAAGTCAAGCCCAAGAATGACTTGATAAATCAGTTTAAAAAAAAAAAAAAAACCATAAATTTTAACGCTGGCGATTCAACTACTTTCATGATGATCCCAACCAGAACATCAACTAAGTAACGGCCAAAATGCAATCTTTCCTCGAGTAAGAACTTTCGAACTCCCAGACAACAAAAAGGCAAAAAAATCCACCGAACCCACAAGCAAAATTGGAGCTTTAACTCGCTGATTCTCTTTCCTCGGAATTGGATCCCCTGAATTCTCGTCGACTGAATCAAACGAGTCCTACTTAAACAACTAAAGGAAAGAAAACGGACGCAGCACAACGAGAGACAAGAGACTCACCAGTTTCTTCGAATAACCATGGCTGGAAAAATCGACACGCGAAAACAAAAGAAGCCCGTCAGTCATCTAATTGTACATGCACGAGGAAAGAAGCCATGCTTGCGATGTCCATTGACGGTACCTGATCGACGAAGCTAGCTTCGCAGCAATTCGGAACATTTCGCCTTCACCGCACTTGCCGAGGAAGTACACGCAGCAGTACAGCACCGGATTCCGGAGATGACGACGCGGGATCAGTGCCGATTCGATCGCGAGCTCACCGAGTTCGCGCGGATTCCGACGAACGTGCACGACGACTCCTCTTTCGCAGCAGGGGTTTTGGTAGGGTTCAACGAGCTGCAGCGATAGCCGTTGATGTTGATTACTTAAATCGACGCCCTTGACGACGTCAATTTGACGTGAGGGTTGGATGGACGGTCTAGATTCTTCGTATCGTGAGTGGGCTCCGCAGCGGAACGAAAGACCGATTCCGGGCCCACTGACCATAGGCCCATTAGTAGCCATGGGCTCATGGGCCTTGGGCTTAACACTGTCCAAAGCTTAAGTCAATTCCAACACCGTAGCGTAAAAGATTCAAACCCAAACGAAAAAAATTTAAAGAATTAAATAGTGCCGGTAAATATTGACTCGACCTTCATGGATATGAGGTTTACATAACTAAACTCACTTTAATATGAGCTTTTTTTTTTTATCATATAAAGAAAAGAAAATTATTTATGCTTGCTTTAATATGTAAATCAAGTTAATCACTTTTCAAAATAAAGTAAACCGGACAAGAGATCTTGTTAAATATAACGTGGACTATTTTCACTCATTGGAAAGAGATATGTCCTATCAGATCAGTTGTAAAACAAGCCTATACAATATTTTATTGTATGACTTACAACCATAAGCCCCAACAAAAGTTTAAGTCTGCTTCTGTTGAATTTCTATTAAACTTTTGTTGCCTATTTTGTTAGCTTACCTTTCGGGCTTGAGAAGATGCTCTCTCTTAATGGTAGAATACTATTCAACCGAACTCCATCATAATGATCGATCGTGTGAGGCTCACATGAGCCTCATAAATAAGTCTCACGTAATTAATCGCCGTGATTTCATATGATTTGTTGACTTAACTTCGGAGTTAGCATATCCCCTTGTAATTCATGCACTGGCCACATGGCCAGCACATGCAACATGAATCATTCCTTGAAGGTCAAGGGGAAATCATGTAACAATGATGGCAAATGCTGTTGAGATTGAATTGTTAAAATAAGCGAATCATCAAACTGATCCAGCTGGAGGAACTTTCATTAGGCACTTTCTGAAGACCGCATTGAGACAGCTCTTCAGCACACGGATTGGAGAGGCAACCTCATCGAACCGACAGTGCTCGTGATGTCCGAATGATAGGACGCGAGCCCACATTGGTACAGCTTCCGCTTCTTTCACTAAACTCACGGTTCGAGTCCTATCGGTTGAACTCCAAGAATCAGTTTTCTCGTGAGAAAATCACTCAGGAAAAAAGAAAAAAAAAAAAAAGAGAACTTCTGGATCATTTCACGGAGTTTTCATCGACCGTCTAACGCAATCAATCCCATCAACTTTCATCTCATTTTTACAAACACATTCTGATGAACAATAGGAAAAGAAAGACAGTTCAATGGTAGAGGATCGAAAGTATACAAAGCAAACAATATACCCAATAATAAAAAATTGAAACTATACCACAAGATCAACAGAAGCTCCATCAAACTATCCGTCTCCTTCCTCATTCCCTCACTAAAGCGTCCATTTCCAAATCTTGACCCTCGTGTCGACCTTGCACTTCGCTCCCGCCGTCGACGCCGTGGCCGTCGCGTTCCCGCTCGGGACGCTTACCTTGATCCCCACGCACGTCACTCTGATCCCGACCTTCGGCGTCTTCAAGCTCCCCATCTTCGCTTTGACCTTCGTCTCCAACTTCACCTCCAACGGCAGGCCGTTCTTGCTCTTCATGTCCGACGTCAGCTTCGCGAGGGGCGCCGCGTCGATCGCTCCGCCGCCGCCGTTGCTCGCGATTGTGGTCTTCAGCAAAGTGGTGTTCTTGGTCCCGTGCACGAAGGAAGGGAAGGAGCCTTCTCCGACGTCGACGCCGTCGCTGTGGACCGATATGGTTATGGGGCCGTAGTAGTAGACGAGCTTCTTGTTAGGGTTTTTGGCGGTGACGTTGAGGTCGAACTTGGAGATGACGGTGGAGGAGGACTGGGAGACGTTGAGGTAGGAGAGCTTCAGGGCGGAGACGGCGAAGGAGGGGCGGTGGGGGCGGTAGAGGAGGTAGACGACGGCGGCGAGGATGGCGGCGGCGAAGAGCAGGGCGAGGACGAGGAGAGTCAGGAAGATGCAGCAGGAGCAGCACCAGCCGCGGCGGTGGCGTCGCCGGGCCTGCGGGCGGTAGGCCGGGCGGTTGGCGCCGTAGAGCTGGGCCTTCGTGGCGGGGAACGGCGGGTTCGCGGGCGCGGCGCCGATGGGGGTGGGCTTGGAAGGGTAGACTTTCTCAGCCATTCTGAGGGGGAGAGAGAGAGAGAGAGAGAGAGATGTAGGATTTCAGGAAGAGTCGATTTGATGCAGGATAAATAGAAAAGCTAAGGAAAGGTTTGAAGAGAAAGTGAGGAGAATGTGAACGATGCTATGGCCTTAAACAAAAGATGGAAAGTAATCGGAGACAGACAACAACAGCGTACCCAAAAATGGATGAAGTACCTAAATCACTATCTTTCATGATCCTGGCCAAATCATTTAAAAGCTCTGAGGATATGTGCAATCTGGTGCAAACCGACCATGAAAATAACCTACACATGTTACATCAAATTAATCATCATTATCATGGCGTTGCATCAAATTAATCATCATTATCATTTGGATGTGTGCGGCTCATTTTCTAGCACTTCCATCCGCTTCGTAAATACATGAATTTCATCTCTGCAATACTACATAATTTATAGCGACATTAGTGCATAAACAAACGTAGCTCTTAATGGTTATTATCTGTACTGTTGTGTCAAGTAAAGGTCTCCTACCTCTGATGAATCTTTTTTTCTTCCTCAAATATCGTTTGTTAACTAATACATTTTATTTCATGGAAAAATGCATAAGTTAATAATTACGTTTCATTTTTCATATGTTTCAATATTAGAATTTGGATCGTTTCATTTTTCATATGTTTCAATATTAGAATTTGGATCTTTTCTATCCTACGACGACTCTCGTAAAAAAAAAAATTTCAAATCTCGAAATACCATTTGTCCTTTCACATATACAATTTCCCGGGATGGTGTAGCTTTAACATAATTTCTTTTCATTATTTAATGATCCAATGTTTGATAATTAAAAAGCGAATTTGTTTGATCTTTTAACTTGAGAGAGAGAGAATCTCTTTCTAGAGAAAATCCGTAGATGTCACCCCTTCAACGACTGCATTTTAAACAACCACTGCATTTTAAACAATGTTGAAAGCGAAGGTTGACCTTCCATTATGACCAACTAGGCAAAAAACTCCCATGTGGTGACATTTAACGCGACGCATTTTTTCCCACATGGAGCACATTAAAATATTGATAAGCTTTTGTAAAAATTTGCAGAGAAAACCATGCTCATTGGAGAAAGAAGGCTATGTAGGATCCAAGTGGGCAATCCCAGGTCTGATCGTATCTCCCACGGTCCCACCCGTTTTTTAGTAGGGATAGGAGTTGGGGATAATCTTTTGAAACTTTTCCCGGAGATTGTGAAAGCGAGGTGACAAGATGCAAAGCGGGGTCGATAGTAAAATCACTATAAGCTTTTTTTCCTTTCTTTAGCCTGATATGAGAGTTACTGCATCTGAATAGATCTGGCTGGGATTGATGCAGGCTGTATCGAGGACCGTGTTTCGAGAAAGATCCAAACTTGAAGAAAGTAAAGATGTCATCGACCAAAGACCTGTTCCGTGAATAAAATATCGAGAGAGCAGGTGTGGCGTCACATCGCAACCTCGCAACGAAGCAACCAAAACCCTAACCAGAACAATTGGCAAGTAGCAATGATAATCTCTCTCTCTCTCTCTCTCTCTCTCTATCTGTCCACTCTTTTCCACGTTCTCAATCATTTTGGTAAGTGAAAGTCAACAGAAACAGCAAAGTTGATTCTTCACCAGCCAATCTGTTCATTGTTAATTGTTATTGTCAGACTGGCTATGGTACAGCCTCGTGAACTGAATTTATAAGTCACTCGGATTGGTTGGAGCATCTCCATCACATCCATTTTTATGGGGAAAGGGTTTTTTTTTTTATATCAAAAAATTCCGTATAACCGACAACCGACGGCTAAACCTGAAAACTGTTATTTCATTTGCCTATTTGTTCAGTTTTTCCAACCATCCTCTCTTTAGTTCAGCAGCACCATTCAAGCTTTCATTTCCTGTGATTTATCAGATAAGTCAAAACGAGATTTAGACACAAACTACCAAGTTTCATGAAATAATCATAAGGAAAAGACACAAAATGCCAAGAACTTCACAGTTGACTCACAAACGCAACCGAGTCAATTCTTTTGTAGGAGTTAGAGAAGACTCTTTGCTTATGAGATAGATTCTGTTCAAGATCACAAATGTATCTCGTACAACATTTCAACTCCAGTGTCAAGCTTGATACAGAATCTAATCTATTTGACATAGTTTGCTAGGAATGAAATTCTTTACTGCTCTCAAATCAAGAACTTGAGTCTCAGAAAGGTTTTGTGCTATTTCATATGTAAAATTTTCAGGCAATGCTTCCATGAATAATATGAAAATAGACTAGGCCCGGAAATCTTAAGTCAAGAGTGTTTGATTAAATGGATAAAATGAGCAATGGTTTTTCATCCAGCATGCCTACCTTCTTAGATCCTATGCAGTTTTTTCAAATTCTTTACGAAATCAGCTTAAAAGCATTCGAACATCTTTCATTCACTTCAGGGTCCCTGTGGACCGCAATGTGGATAAAGAAAAAAAATAGTACGTTAGAGTTCTTCAGATTGGAATTGTTCATCTCCGAAGCAATCAGATTCTTCTTTTCACATATTACCATAACTAGATTACATTTCAAAAGTGACAACATACACTATCTCTATAAAAATCCTCCCAAGTTTTTAGGCCCTCACACCGCTGCTGCTCGTCCAAGTCTATTTCTCAAGATTTTAGCTCCCATATACCTGCACATGACACGACGAATATATCAGTGCATTTCCCATAAGACCTTTTTTCAATTTTTTTGAATTTGCATCCTTGAAGGGAAAAAATTGCGGAAGTACCTGCCCATCATCATGACAGTGGCTTGAGGATTAGTCCCTGGGGACTCGCTGAATGTCGAACCATCGACGACTCGGAGCTGGTCAACACCAAGGACCTTGTTCTCATGGTCCACCACCTTGCCTACGTGGCATCCTCCGTGGTAGTGCCAGATCGTGATCACCGTGTCCCTGCAGAACTGCTCGAGGGACTTGGTGTCATTGGTGTGCTTGGGAATGAGGTTGACGTTAGCCTTGACGCTGATGTTGAG
Organism: Eucalyptus grandis; assembly: GCF_016545825.1. NCBI lineage: Eukaryota > Viridiplantae > Streptophyta > Magnoliopsida > Myrtales > Myrtaceae > Eucalyptus > Eucalyptus grandis. The sequence continues at coordinate 42,574,062 of NC_052617.1, read as the reverse complement.
CAGCTTCTCGGTGGTTTGCTTGTCCACTCGAGTTAATTCCGTGAAGTACTTGGACTGCACAACCTTCGTGGCCAGGCGAATGCCGTCGACACAGCGCTCCAGGTCATGAGGGTGGCTGAAATAGTTGAAGGTGATCCACGGGTTGTCATCAACGTTGGTGTTGATCAGCCTTAGCTCGCCTTTGGACGAGGGGTTGGCAAGCTTTTCAAGGATGAAGCCTCCGCGGAACACCTCATGAGGCAGGTCCCTTTTGTTTTGTGCATAGGCTCGAATGGCTTCTGGAGTTCTTTGCTTCGGGGGTATGGTGGACAACTGCCCGATCTGGTTACATCAAAAGATTGTTATCATGAAATTCACAGAATCTGCACGCGTGAATCGGGAAAATATAGCACTAAGTGGGGATGATTTTTAATGTGATACAAAAGCTTCCTAGACTATGCTATGGCTGCTTTAAGTTATGAAGTAGCTAATTTTCTGTAGGGAAATATCAATATCACCAGGGTCTTTGGAGTTCATTCTTTGCAACAAAGCTCACCTCTGCTGACACGATTCCGTGGTGGCAGTGAAGACTATCGTTAGATTGCCCAAATCCACTGCTAGATTCAAGATAGACTCCCAACTTGGTGATCCCCACAGTCTGAATAAGTGACTGATGGATTGGTCCATTTGTAGGTACAAAAATGGTGTTCATGGGGTTGTCCACTATGTCTTTCCCGACAAATTCCTGGTCCAGCACCGTGGATATGTTCAATTTTTCAAGGTCGGCTTTTGGTCCGATGCCACTGAGCAGGAGCAGTTGAGGACTTCCAATAGCTCCACTTGATAATATTACTTCACTCTGCAGATTGCTCTTGAGAAACGCTTGATGGCCATGTCCATTTTCATCTTTGAACATGACTCCCACCGCCTTTGGTCGACTCCCTGCAAAAGAAAACGTCCACGTTCAGTTTCTAACAACGTTTAAGAGTCGTTAACATCATCAATACGCTTTATTTTTGCCCTTTATGTAGTCAGATGCAACTTCAAACTATCAACAGCTTCAGTCAAGGACTATTGCAGGCTATCAAACGTTAAGAAGCTAAGTTCAAGAAGAGCCTTTTAGTGCCAAAAAGCTTGACAAGGATTGGCCTTGTGCAAATTTCATGCCGATTAAAAAAATTTACCTCTTGTATCGAACACGATCTTTTGCACCGTCGCATGTATCAAGACTGTAAGCTTCTGAGGATTTGCAGTGGCAAGAAGCTCGGCAGCAGTGTGGCGTCGGCTGTACCTATCAAAAATGGTGCCTCCCACTTTGGTCCCATATAAATGATCATAGGTGAACCCGTTAAAAGGTGACACCCCGACGTCCAAAAGACTGTCCTTGAATGCTCTTTGCCAAGGCGCAAAGTCTGGCCTGTGGACAATTTGCTTCTCGACCCACGGGTAGGACTCATTCACCAATTTCTCGTCCCAACCTACCTTTCTTATGAACCTGGAGCATGATAATATTATTAATGCTGAAGTTTTAGAAACATTTAATCCGAACTAAGAGCAAGTACCAACTATCTATCTCAAACACTTCTGGTCCCCATCTTTTGGGCCTTCACCATTCAATGTTTCTCTTTGTCCTTAAAGTTTAAGGCTCATCTCATGAGATGAATAAATGCAGAGGGACCAGACAGGCATCTAACGAAATGGAGCAAAATGAGAGATGGGGATCATAAATGCAGTGACATATGGTACCAAGAGGATATAATTATTGTCACATGGTCACCGTCATCACTTTCAAACCTCAAGATTAATTGCTACAGTAGCAAGATTGTGATGTCGAATTTGTCGACTTCGCCAAGTAGGGTCTGCCTAAATGCCATCATATCTGGTGCTACAGCAGCAAGATTGACCAGGGAAGTGCAATTTCGCTTTCACAAGACATCATGATGCGTGATTGACAGTTATCGACCTTTAACCTGGATCCAATATTACTCACAACTACTCTTTCCTCGCCCGGGAGATCAAATCACTGTCATCCGGAAACTTATGATTAGGTGGGACATTAGTGTGTTGAAGAAGGGCAATAAAATGCGGGAGCTGGTTCGAGGAATGTATGAAAACCTTACGTCTGTGCTTACGACATGTATTTTCCCCTCTTCTTCTTCAAGAATGAACCATGCAGAGACCAATACAACCAAATATGCGTCTAGATCTTGTAAAACTAAGGCGAGACCAGGGAAATACAGAATGTAGAAGTAAATTTCCACAGTTTCCTAAAGAGGCAGAGTGAACCATGATCTACAAATGCTAGGAAGCACTACTTGCACAGACTACAGCTATACAGACGTCAACATTTTCCGGTGATGGTGAACTGTTTACATAATGGTATACATTTAAAATTTCTTCCAACCAACCTAAAATAGTTATGGCCGCCCCAGAAATAAGCAAAAAGAAGTTAATAGGACACCTACCTTAAAAGTAGGTTCTGCATTAGTGAGAAGGCATTTTTATCTCTCAAGTCCAAAAGGAAAAGAATGAGACTTGACAGGTTCAAATTAAGGCAAAAAGGATAGCTATCTCTCAAGTCCAAAGGGAAAAGAAAGAGACTTGACAGGTTCAAATTAATTTGCATACTTTTTACCTAGAAGGGAAACAGTATATATATGTTCGCCAGGGAACATTTACTTTTGAATGATAATAGCATTCACTGGCGGTGTAAGAAAAGTTTACGCAAGTGGCGGTATCCACCCTAGATTTGATGGTTAGCGAGAGAGTGGGTGCTTTAAATGCTGAAATTAATGGTGGATTAGACTCATGGAAAAAAAAAATTTACACTGGCGATGTATGTATTAATTTTCCAGGTACTGATTACCTTGAAAAGCCTTCATTTGCTGAACTGGAAGTTAGCCACTGATATGAGAAGGATAAGTCACCTAATCACATTCACAGTCTATATCTTGGAAAGATTCTCATTACACTATGCACTTCCATTATCCAAAAGAAGAATTAGGCAAAAAGGCTGTCTTTTCTAGTACCAGCTTGCAACATATTCTGCTCTTGATTCTCATATACCCTATGGTCCAAGAAAATGAAATTCCTTCTCTCTTTTTTTCCTTTTTTACCTCAATCTTTAAGGAGACGTATTCTTTGACATACCAATGAAGAAACTGCAGGCAACTATGAAGAGATAAACAAGATTTGTATCATGTATATGTCAATGTCCTCATAGGACTTACTCTGTGCTTGCTCTGGTATAGAACCCGGCATTGATGCAGGTGCCACCACCCAAGACCCTAGCCCGGGAATTCAGAACGCCGTCCGTGGAGCTGAAGAACTGTGAGGCTGAGGTTTTCGATGTGTCCGCAAGGGTGAGGTGGAAATTCTCTAAGAAAGAGACATTGGCATTTGCAAACGGGACCCCCCCTCTTTCGAGCAGCAGGACACTAAAGTTCTGAGAGAGGGTGGCCGCCAGGGGACACCCGGCGGTGCCACCTCCCACGATGATGTAGTCGTAGGCCTTGTTGACGCCATTCGATGAAGATGACAAGGATGATGAGAATGTGCTTGCCCTCCGGATGAATGGGTACCTGTACTCTGAGTAATTTGGTTTCCCTGCATTGTAGAACATTGTGTCAATGCCAAAGTTTGTTTTTCCCCTCTTTAACTTCTTCTGCCCATGTGTCTAATCAGCTGCCAACATTCAATTTGCGAGTACTGACATTTCTACGTAAATCAAAGCACCAGTGAGGTTTCAACCCAAAAAGAATGGGAAGAAAAATGCAAAGGTTGAACAAATGTACAGACTGAACGTGGCAAGCGCTTTTTGGTTGGGAGCAACGGGTTACTTTTTTCCAAATGCGCAGAAGAAACGATCAAAGACAACGGAATATTGAATGGCCACGAGGAAAGATCAAAGAGACGAGGCACAAACATGATTATTTTTTCTCGTAAAAAACCTTGCTATCCTTCAAGGAACCAGACAGACCAAGAAGGACAGCCTGGAAAAATCACAAAGAAGAAGTGACCCATTAAACATAACACCCCCAGAAATGCATATATTTCTTTGCCTCGATCAGAAACAATTAGACCCAACAAAGGCACTGATCAAATAAGCTCTTATCTGAGAAGGCTGTGATCGCAAGGATGGCAGACACCGAGGACATGGAAGAGAAAACCAGGACACCCCTCGACAGATAGAGAAGCTAACCATACGTCACAACAAACAGTACGCCAACTTTCCTTCCAAGTCAAAAAGCAACAAGAGACCAGGACGAATAAAACAAACTCGCCGAGAGAGAGAGAGAGAGAGGAAATTTGAAGGGAAAAAGAAGGCAAAAAAATGTACCTTGACAAGGAGAAAGCAAGCAGAGGCAAACGAGGAGGAGTAAAGGAACAAAGAGCTTGAGTGGCGGGGGTGCTGCGGTGGCTCCAACCAGAGCCATTGCAAAAGCAGACAAAAGCACAGAGAAAAGCAGAGGCTCGCACTGACTCTCCAACCCAGCTCAGAGGGGAGCTTGCTTCCTTCAAGCGCAATGTGGCTCGCTCTGGTTGGCCTTGTTCCGTGTGCTCCTCTGAACGAGTCTATATGCACCCACCGATCAAGCATCCCCAAGAGGAGATAGATTACCATAACTACATGGAGAGTAAATGCTCGATGGGGGACCGGTGTAAACGAAAGATTAAAACCCAAAAAAAAAAAACAATACAGATTTTATGAACGATGAGTAGACCCCCGGGGAAATTTTTTAGCTCTCGAAAGGGTCTCCCGATCACCCATCGATCAGGCCCCTATTAAAGATACACCGGAGCTACAACTGGAAAGGGGCCATTCAATTCGACGGGGTTGAAGTTGAAATATTAGCCATAAAAAGAAATTTCTTTTGAAAATGAAATGGGGAAAAGAGAAAGAGTGAATGTCTCGAGTCAGAGTTAGGAATTCTAGGCTGTTGGATTTACGTCCCGAAATGTCAATCCTGCTGTGCTACGTACGGGGACCGCTCATGTCATGCATTGAGAGTTACCATGTTTTAATCTTATGTACGAGTGCGCGTGGTATTAATGAAGCATTTATATGTATTTTATACGTTTCCTTTCCATGATTCTAAGAATGGAAATAAATTTGCAGGAACTAGGGTATCAATGGGAAATCGTCCGTAAGAAAGATTCTAACCCTGACTCTCTTGTTAAATACTTTTCAAGAAGAAAGATTGTCATTTTTTATATTCCTTTATTAAATATAATTAACGATTGCCCTTAAAGACTCATTAATACGACTTTTCTTTTTATATTTAATGTCGGATATTTGGCTTTTTCTTGTAAAATAATGAACCATTAATCAATGAGTGCTCTCGGAGCACTTATCACATGCTTGACGTTGAAATAGTTTATTTCGAAAATATGTTGTACACATATTGTGAGGATACTTAGTATATTACAAATTGCGATAATTCTTTGTTTGTTGTTTTGTATGGGCTGAAAATCCAAATATGGCTTATAGGGTGGCTTGAAACCCATCCAAAAGCTCCTCTGAAAGTTCCATGAGGTAGCATATGAGAAACGGGTCAACTTGTTTTATCATGATGCTGACTCTATTTGAATTTCTCCAAGTTAATTGGTGAATAGACGGTACGCCTACAATAGGTTAATTCGAGACCTGGCTTATAACTCTTTTCAACATTTGTTATCTCCCGCATAAAGGGTTTTTCTCCCCCGAGATCTCCTTTTTTTGAAGTTGTTTAGATATAAGAGAGCAAACCTCGGTGTTATTTACAATAAATGGTTGCGCATTTCCTTTCAAGGTGGTTCAGGCTAGATGTCTCGAAATATGTTCCCAAAAATTGTTCACCTACTGAATTTTTTAGGTCTAAGATCTCAAAAAGCTTTCACATACCTGTTGAATCCACACTTATTCGAGCTTCGTTATCCAACTCTCCCTCGCATTAAAGAGCATCGACATACGAACCTATAAACCGAGTCACCTTCTGACGGTTTACGTTTTTATAATTATATTAGGCTAGGGTTTAGTGGAAGGAAATGGGGCTGGAGTAGAATCGCGTATTTGAGTTTCCATTTCCGTTATAGTACCTGACATGACTTCAATACTGGTGGGAAACAGTGATTTATAGGGAAAGCTGATTCTATCAATGGAAGCATGGGCATTCCGTTCCACTATAGAACACGCGAAACTTCAATTCTTTTGAATGGCCACATATTTTCCTCGTTACAGCAGAACAGTGTACTGCAATAACGCTTGTTCCTTGTTTCATTCTGGTCTTTTTCTCGATTCCGATTCCCATCTCATTTCATTTCCACACATCAAATATGCCGATAATTACCAAAAAAATTATAAAATTATTATATGTACGTCAATTCAATTCTAAACATTTCATTTTAACTAGTTTAGTTATAAATTTATTAACAATTTGCCAATATGGCCAGAAATTACTAATGTAAATGTTAGTTTTCTTATATGACGTAACTAATGCTAACATGAAAAAAATTTGTAATTCATTCAAAAAATTATGGAGTTTTCATCATTTTTTTTTAATTTTAGTTTTTGTGCTTTTTCTTTGCTTTCATTGAGGTGGCAAGCCTACAAACCCTTGCCCAATGGTCGGTAACCACAATGAAGAGAAAAAAACATTGATAAAAAATTACAAAAATGTTTATGTCAACATTAATTGTGTCTCATGAATGTCTATGTCGGCAATCTCAAACATTTTTAGAATAAATTTAGAACTTCTTTTCGTTGATTTGCCCCCGAACATGCCATGTTCTTTTGTAGCTTTCACGTAGCTGGTGCCAAAATCCGCATGGCTTGATAGAATGTGGATGCTACCAAATTTATGTAGGCGATCAAAATGGCGATGCCAATATTACAGAGAAGATGGTATAAGCAACAATAGTCCGATCAGCATAGCAATCCTTATAATCCATCGCGATCTGTTGGAAGATATGATTTTGTGATTTGTAATTATAGGAATATAAATGTATTTTAGGATAGAAAAGATAGGCAATTCTTCTCTTTCCTTTATTATTTTCTTCCTTGTAATTAAATACACGAAAGATGTACAGAATACAATCAATGAAGAAAGAAAACGATCTGCTTCTTCGTTCTTCCTTAGCCTTCGTCATCTTCATCCTCCTTTTCTGACATGGTATCAGAGCCAATCCGGTTCTGATTTTTTTGCTTCCGCTTCGATTGCCTCATAAACCTACTTTGAAAATTCCAGAAGAGCGTTGCCAAAGGAATCAAAATTCTTGATTGCCCGAAGGAACTTTACTGCAAAAAGAGGTTAACGGAGGAATCAACTTCTTATTTACAATGTCAACACCACAAGATCTTACCTCTCCTCCCGTTGATCAATCCGTGACGAAGCTTCGATACGAGCCTTGGGAGATCAAGATTCATCCGTCGTAGTCCACCGCACCCCGAACAGCACGGACAAATCCGGGGCCAACATCCGCACGTGCGGTGGCAACATCGGGCTCAAGGAATTGCGGGGCAACCATTCACAGGTCACCCCTACCAGTGGATGTCGTATCCATGGTATCCTGGACCTATTCCCAACTCATCATCGCCTGGCTACCACAGCAGCGCGCGGGTCGAAGAGGGTCCGCCAACCAGTGATGGGGCAAACCCTAGCATCGACCCGGAGCAGACGGGCGGAGCAAATACATCGGGTCGAGAGAACCAATTCCCATTCGGGTTTTCGGAATGCGGATTACGGATTCGGCTTTGGCGGTTCGGGTCGAGAACGAATCCTTACCCGACCCCCGCACCAAAGTTTCTTCCCATATCGGATTCTCGCTAACGGTGGGCGGCGGAACAGGGGAACCGTTGTATACAACAAACGGCGACGGACCGGAATTAAAAATCATAAGTCGGCAATTGACGAGTGCGGACAATTATTCAAGCTGGTCACGAGAATTCCGGCGAGCCCTCATAACAAAAGATAAAGAAGTTTTCATTGACGGATCTTTCCCGATCCCATCCGACGAGAGAAGGGCACGGCTCGGAGGAGATGCAGCCAGCGGTGAGACGTGGATTGGAAACGCATCGCGCCCGAGGTCGCGGCCGGACTTCCCGACGGAGGATCCGAAGAAGATGTGGGAAAACATAAGAGAGATGTCGGAAAACTCGACCAAGTTAGAATTTTTCATCTCACACAACAAATTTCCGATCTAAAACAGGGAACATGAGCATCGCGACAATATACAACAAGCTTTCCGGTCTATGGAATGAGTTGGAGGCAGCCGAAGAAAAATTCGGCGGGCTTTGATATTATTCAACAGCAATACGGGCGGATGCGAGAGAGGGAAAGGCGATACGATTCCTCCTTATTCTCAACGAAGCATACACATCGTTCCGATCTCACATACTCACCATGGAGCCTCTGCCGAGTCTCGGCCGTATCTATCAACTCGCCGTCCAGGAGGAGAGCCAACAAGGATCGGCGGACCACGGCAGAGGAGGAGACGGCATCGCTCTCGCGGCCAAGACCCATTTTCGCTCATCACAGAGAAACTCGGGGAGGAGAGAGGCGGATCTAGGGTTGTTCTTTGACAATGAAAACCCTAAATCCCTTTTAAGGAGGAGCATGGACGGTGGAGATTACTCCCACTCTCAATCGGACGGTTCGCGGCCACTCCAGGGGGCGATAGGATCGGATGGCTCACGCGGTGTCCTCTCCAAAGCATCCGCGGCTCCGTGCTATTTTCTTCAATCCATCCCAGACGGCTCACGAGGAAGCAACTTGATCGGATCGGACGGCCCGCGATCAATCAACGAGTGGGCTGGAAGGCTCACGCGGCCCATTTCCGGGAGGGTCCGACGGCTCATATGGGCGATTTCGGCCTGAGCCTTTAGGCCCAATTCAAATACAAAAATTAATGGGCCACGGGGAAAAGGTAAATTATACGTGATTCTTGTAAACGCCCACACCATACTATTGAGAATTGCTGGAAATTACATGGAAAGCCGGGAGAAAAGGAAAAGGGAAATTTTCCTCGATTTTTCAGTCTCGGGACAACAAATGGGAAAGTCAATTACTCCTGAACAATATCATGAGTTGATGGACACTTTGAAGAAATTGGATCCTTCTGATAAAGAAGGTAGCTTCACAGTACATCATATTGTTTGATGAATTCAATTTCTAAGGATGCATGGATTATTGATTACGGTGCAAGTGATCACATAGTCTGTGATAGGAATTTACTTTCGAGACATTAAAAAATTATCTTTTCCTATATCGTACAACTTCCAAATGGAAATGACACCAAAGTTATAATGACGGACTGTAAAGCTTAGTTCTTTTATTACTCTTAAAAGACGTGCTCTACGTACCCAACTTCCATTTCAACTTAATCTCGTTGCTCGAGTCTGTGAAGAAAACTCATGTCACATCCTTTTCCATTCGATAGATGTTTCTTTCGGGCCCTTTCGATTGGGAGACTGATGGGCTTGGGTAGAGTCGGCCCGGGGTCTATATTTTTGGTTGGATTCTCCGCATCTATCTAAATTATCTCCTGTTGCATTCAATAAGTCTCTTTGTAATGCTACTATCAATGACATCAATTTTCTTAATCATAAACGATTGGGCCACAGTGCATCTTTTCCTTGCCCTAAATGTCCTATTTGTCCTATGGCTAAACAAACTCGTGCTACTTTCCAAAATAGCAATTCTCGAGCAGATGATATCTTTTCTCTTATTCATGTTGATGTTTGGGGGCCCTATCATACTTTAAATCACGATGGGTCTAGGTTCTTTCTTACAATTGTGGATGACTACTCTCGTGCCACATGGATTTTTCTGCTGCAGTCCAAAAGTCAGGTCTTTTCTCATTTAAAGACATTCAGTTCCTTGTCTAAGAATCAATTTCAGAAATCCATTCGTAGGATACGTACTGATAATGGAAAAGAATTTTTTAATGCTGAATGTGCTTCCTTGTTCACTTTGTAAATGGGATATTGCATGAGAGTTCTTGTACTTATACACCTCAGCAAAATGGCATCGTTGAGCGAAAACATCGCCATCTTTTAGAAGTAGCTCGTGCACTTAAATTTCAAGCTTCTGTCCCTGAAGAATTTTGGGGAGATTGTGTGATCACTGCAGCATATTTGATCAACCGTATGCCATCACGCATTTTAAAGGGAAAGACCCCTTTTGAATTATTGTATGGAAAAAAACCGAATCTGAGCAATCTCAGAGTCTTTGGATGTCCGTGCTATGTCACTACAGTGGGCCATAGAGATAAGATGGAGCCACGAGCTTCTCAATGCATTTTTATGGGGTATCCAACTTTGCAAAAAGGATATCGGGTCTATGCACCTTCTACGGGAATTTCTTTATTAGTAGGGATGTTGTGTTTCATAAAGATATTTTTCCTTTTTCCTTAACAACTTTATCTGAAGAAGGAAAGACAAATCAGCAATTCTTGTTGGAAGAAGATTCATCATGTGAAGAAGCACTTATTATCCCTACTCTTCCACCAACAATTGATATCCTACCTCCAACACCTCTCATGAATATGGCGAAGACTCTATTGCACATCCCATTGAAGATCGATCATTGCATGATGAACCAGCACAATTGGCGGATACTTGAAACCACTATTGCGAAGAATTATCCATCACACCACAAGTGCCACGCGCGTTCTCATCGAATCTCTCGACCACCAACTTGGACGAAAGATTATATATGTGGCTCTTCAAGATCATCAGGTACTCGTTACCCTATCTCCTCTTATGTGTCCTTTGATAGATTGACACGAAACATCTATGTTGCATAAGTCGTATTTACGAAGATCAAGAACACTGCTAGTTATAATGAAGCCAAAGATGATCCTCGTTGGCGAAAGGCCATGGAATCGAGAATTACATGCATTGATAGACAATCATACAGGGATGTTGTTTCAATGCACGATCATCGCAAACCCATTGGATGTAAGTGGGTATATAAGATAAAATATAAGGCGGATGGTTCGTGGAAAGATACAAAGCTCGGTTAGTGGCAAAAGGCTTCACCCCGGCGAGAAGGTTTCGACTATCATGAAACCTTTTCTCCTGTAGCAAAAGATGTCACGGTTCGTACTTTTCTGTCTATTGCTGCTTTTCGTGACTGGCCATTGCATCAAATGGATGTCCATAATGCCTTCTTACATGGCGATCTGGATGAAGAAATATATATGGAGCTTCCACCGGATTACGGAGACGGGGGAGTCGAAGGTATGTCGTCTCCGCAAATCTCTTTATGGATTGAAACAAGCTTCCGGACAATGGTATGCTAAGTTCACCGGCGCACTCTTGGTCTGCTGGATTCAATCAATCCAAGTATGATTATGCCTTATTCACTTGGACAAAAGGTATGTCATTTATTTGCTTGATGATCTATGTTGATGACATCCTCATCATGGGAAATGATGATTATGTAAAGAAACTTAAAGAGCATCTGCATTTGACTTTTCATATCAAAGACTTAGGATCACCTAAGTATTTTCTTGGAATTGAAATAGCTCGCTCGGATCGGGGCATATCATTGAGTCAACGGAAATTTGTGATGGAAATAATATCGAAAGGGATTATCGGGTGTAGACCGTCAATCATCCCTATTGAGCAAAATGCTAAAACCGATTACATTGACTATGACACTTTGGTATATCCTTCTCTTCGGATGATCGGTTATTACAAGATCCCTCGGGATACCGAGAGACTTGTGGGTAAACCGATATACCTCACTATGACTAGGCCGAGATATTTGCTATCTTTGTTCGGACTCTTAGTCGGTTTATGCACTGAGTCAAAAGTCCCACATGAACGCGCCTTGAAGATTGTGAGATACTTAAAGACTTGTCCGAGGTTTGGGAATACTTCTTTCTCGAAAGTGTAACATGGAGATGACGGCCTATTGCGATGCGATTATGCCACATGCCCTATGAGTAGAAGGTCTATTACGGTTTTTACGCATCAAATTTGGGGAATCACTTCTTTCATGGAAGACAAAGAAACGAGTCTACCGTATCTTTATCATCGGAAAGAAGCCGAATATCGATCTATGGCTAAGACTGTTTGTGAAATAGTCAGTTAAGGGGATTACTTACGGATCTTGGAGCTCGGTTAAAGGACCAACTTTACTCTTCGTGACAATGATTCAGCACTCAAGCTTGCAGCAAATCCAGTCTACATGAAAGGACAAAGCATATAGAAGTTGATTGTCACTTTATTCGAGAAAAGATTCAAGAAGGAATTGTTGAGACAAGAGGAATCAGGACTTCGGAACAGCCTGCTGACATATTCACTAAACCTCTTTGTCAAAAACAACATACATATCTTCTAAACAAGCTAGGCGTCTTGGACATATACAGACCACCAGCTTGAGGGGGAGTGTTGGAAGATATGATTTTGTGATTTGTAATTATAGGAATATAAATGTATTTTAGGATAGAAAAGATAGGCAATTCTTCTCTTTCCTTTATTATTTTCTTCCTTGTAATTAAATACACGAAAGATGTACAGAATTACAATCAATGAAGAAGAAAACGATCTGCTTCTTCGTTCTTCCTTAGCCTTCGTCATCTTCATCCTCCTTTTCTGACACGGTCCCCAAGGATAATGGCCTGTTTTGGGCCTTCTCTTGAAGGAGTAGACCCCGCCACAGTTGCAAATTAATTTTTCATTCTGTGATCCAAATAGAACAGAACGGCCATTAACTTCACGGTGGAGAAGGGACATCGCTTAATCACTTCTCGACCAAGTACGGTTAGCAGGAGAGTCCTTTGTCCACCCTGAATTTAGGTGCAAAACGTGATGATTAGCGTTAGCCGACACATCAAATTCAAAAAGGTGTCGATGCAACTCGTTGACTAAATGAGGAGCGGCCAATCGACGTTGGCTCGATCCAACTTGAAAATACGTAGGACCCTAGAGTTCTTTTGAAGTACATACGAACCCCGAGCATCCGTCGCCGTCTTGTCCCCAGATGAAAGGAGGACTCTTCTCAGTCTTCTGGACCAGACGTCGAACGCATGGCGACAGACGCGTTCTCCAATGGCGTGGACTGGGATTTGGTGGGTGGGGGTCATTAACTTCGGAGGGGTTAAACTTAAAGGCGGGCGTAAATGAGAGCGATGGATAAGTACATTCTACGTCTGCCCGAGCCGAGGCTGGTTCTGAACCGGGGTACGGCCACGAAGGAGAGGGGAAGGAGGGAGGAGACGTCCTTTCATTATTTCTGCACTTAGACTCGCGGTACGGCTCTGCAACTTTGCCCTGCTTGGCTCTGCTCTTCTTTCTTCTTTCTCTCGGCCTCGTCGCTTTCTCGGCCAAAAAGCTTGCTTTCCTTGTCGCGGGGTCGTTTGACTGCCCGAAATTCACTTTTATCTTGGATTATTTTTTTATTTAACTTTGATGTTGGAATTTGGGTATTTTTAATGATGCAAATAATTCCTAAATTTTGATCAAATATACAGTACAATCCTAGATTTTTATTTTATTTAATGTGATCATTATAATTTCAAAAAAAAAAAAAATCTTTTGGTGAATTGTATAAAAATATTTAATATTATTTTTCCATTCAGTCAAGATTAAAGGCCACATTTAATATTTTTATATATTTTAGAGACTACATCGAACTTGTATTAAAATTTAGAAATTACATTGGACTATGTTACAATTGAGTTAAAGTTCAAAAATTATTTTTATCATTTTCCCTCCTAACTTTCTAGAAATCTAGAACAATTGAAATTGTAGTACATTACAAATTTTAATAGTAGATTCAGGTATACTTTTTCGTAGTTTTATAAAGCCATATGATAATTTGGATTTAGCTAAAAAAATGGTATTGTGTATTTTTATTGCATCTTAATCTTAAATGAACGAGCCCTAGATTTTTTACTTTCCTGCCAAATTAAGAATATCATTCAAATTTCAAAGAGTCATGAAAAAATTATATATGAATTCACGAATCAATATTCACACATTATGAAAATTTCTGTGCGTTTAAGAATAAAAAGCGAGAAAGTGTGCGCATCATGAGAATTACCAAAAAATTCAAAGTGCTCGGACAATTTCTTAATCTGGCAGAGTCAGTGTGATTGTTGCTGAGTTGTCATGGTCCATGTTATGAAGAAGAGGATTAACGTATCAAGAGTCAGCTATCGTATGTTGGAATACGCTCGATATCATATAATTTAAATTGCTCTGCTGCATTATATTTGATCGGTACGAAGTTGTGCTCTTCATTTAATGGAGGTGTACTAACTCATAATGCGACAACAACCCACTGGGGGTGTATTTACATGCAATCTGGGATGAATTGAGTCATCGGAAATTTTGGCTAAGTTTTTTCTTTTTGTTGGTTCTACTCTATTTCTACTCTACACTCACTCTCAGACTTTTACCCTACCTCTTGCAGGGCGTAGGAGTCGAAACCCACTTCTGAAACTTACGCGTCTCCACCACGCGTCCCCACCCCATCCTCCTAAGAAGATGGGGATTTGAACCCCTCATCTCCTCTTTCCATGTTGAAAGGGTGGCCACTGGGGCGAATCCTAGTGGTTGGAAATTTTGGCTAAGTTACGAGCCGCTCTTTTGTAGCTCGTAGATTAAGTTACCGGAGCCATTGATTTTCTTATATTGGGGCTTGTTTGGTTAAGCTTTTTAAAAAAGCAACGAGCAACCTCTTGTTCTTCTTTTGAAATTTGAAATATTATTCTGATTTTGAAGATCACAAAAAGATAATATATGAATTTACGTGTCGAGGAACGGGTTTAATAAGCCAACAAGTGAGAATTCTTTCGAAAATGAAGAAGTTAAAAAAGAAAAAAAAAAAAGGAGAGACCCACCGGTGGATAGCTAAGTTAATTCGGCTTTAGGCATTTTATCGCAGAGGTCCGGGTCGAAATTCCGTAGCTACTAACACGTCTTAAGTGGGGGGTCATGGCGGTGAGATCTTGTACTAGTTTCCTCCCACTAGTTTTCTCTCAGGTATTGACGTTTGGTTTGGGGTGCACTGTGCACTCTATGGGCCATGGGCTGCCAGGTGTAAGCTTAATAGGCTCGGCGGATCCTGGGCATAAAAAAAAATAAAAGAGGAAAAAAAACAGTAATTGATAAAAATTTAAGTAGAATTGACAAAATCAAGTGAAGGGACACATTGCACGTGGATTTCGTGGTGGGTGGGTTGAGTTTGACCATCGGCTTGGGGACAACGCGTGGGGATTGTCACCCCACCCGACTAAAATACGATATCGCATCCCCAAAGCCCACAGAGAGGGCCAACTTCCTGCCTTAGACACATCTTATCCACGTTCCAACAAATTCGATGTTAAGCTTTTTGATTATATTAATTCAATTTTAAATTTTATACGAAATTCCAATATGTTTCTTCTTAATCAATTTTCGTACAAAATTACTGATATAATGGTTCAATCACAACCGATTCTCAAACATTGACTATAATAAATACATTAGAATTTCATGTAAAGACTTATGATTAAATAGATGGATTTAAAAAGTTTATAACTAAATTGACATACTTATAAAATTTTCCCCTCACATTTATATGCCCATGGCAAGAAATTCACAACATTTCCATTGATATTTATTCGGCACAGTTGACCTGGTAATAAAATCGAAATTATAGCAAGATGGTTGAGTTTGTATAGTGATGTATGTTGATTAAGTTCAATGGGTAAAAATTTAGAATCACTCTTTTTTTTTTTTTTTTTTTTTTGTCGGCCTCATTGACAAATATATTTATCAGGCATTCTTGAATATCCTCGAATTTCATAATATTGATTTTGCAATTCCTATGTCGTAATCATGTTGTTAGTCCTTCAAACGTCAAGGTTCTGAGCTCCTACCCTTTTGTATTTCTTTAATTTCGACTATTCGCGTTCATTCCAACCGTTTGCATCGAGTCGTTGTCGCATTATGAGATAGTATACCTCCATTAAATGACGAGTAAAGCTCCCTGCCGATCAAATGTAATGCAGCATAGCAATCTAAATTATACGATGCCAAATGCGTTTCAACATTCGACAGCCGACTCTTAACGCGTTAATCACTCTCCTTTGTAATCTTGACCAAAATAATTCAATGACAATCGCAATCACTCATCGCTAAATAAAGAAAGTTTCAGAACGCTTTATATTATTTTGCAAATCTCGTGGTGCGCGCACTTTATTTCTTTTTAATCTTAAACACTCAGAAATTTCATAACGTGTGAATATTAATACATAAATTCATATATAATTTTTTGAGTTAATACTGCAAAAAACTTTAAACCGGTATACTTATGACAAGTATACTCTAAACTAATTTTTTGATTATCAAACATCCAAAACCGGTGCATTAGTAATTTATCATAAGTTGGGTTAATACCACAAATAATTACAAACTTGCACAATCGTGACAAATAGATGGATAAAATCCCAAAATCTGTTCATACGTCAACTATCACGTGTTATCTAATTTAACAGTTTGATGGTAAAATTTAATAAAAATTAACGGAGGGTAAATTGATCACAAATGTATCGATTTAGAATAAATTCGTCACAAATATACTAATTTTTGGTTTTTCATGGTATTAACCTAAATTATAAAGATGTAAACATGCGGTATGAATGCAACGCTGAAGAAAACATGCTTTTTAAATTTTGGACCGCTCATCTGTTTTCCGCGTGTATATTATTACACAACGAGGCATTAATGAAGGCATTCGTGCAGGTGAATGCCTAACCAAAACAAAACGCCTTTAGAATTTTGGACCGGTGAGAGGCAGACACTTGCACGTGAAAGAACTTGGGATGCAGCTGTACATGCCAAAAAGCGACAGCTATTCGGTGAATTCAATTCGATAAATTCTTAAAATACCTGGCACGCGCGAGTGGCATACATTTAAATTCTCGAATATTGATATATTCCATACGAGACTTCTATGTTTGATTTAAGGATCAGGATGCACTAAACTGGCATGCACCGGGCATATCTAAGAACACCTCAATTAACTGAGCGTGGAAAATGGAGTTTGGCGCCATACATGGAAGTACCAGAGATTTTCCTCTCAATCAAGTTCTCATTTCCTCTCAATTTACTATATCATGTAAATTCCACACATCACACGTATGGTATGATGCTTGGCCACAATTTTTATGAGGAGGACGAGATATCGCAAGGCCAATACTTTATGGCAATCACGCTCCGTCGTCGGTCATTCAGGGCTTCACATACGTGAATTTCAGGTGCAAAGTTGGTGGTGGGGAAAAGACTGTCTTTCCTCCATTGAAAAGAAGAAGGGAATGGAAAAATATAATAAAATAAAATAATAAAACGTGAACTGGCGATGATGAAATTCTTCCAGACTGCTTTGAGGTTTTCTTAGCCGCACAGACCATATGGTTTTCGGGTTCTGTATTTAGTACAGTCACAAAACTGGGGACTGGACAGGTGCTTTTTAACCTGTGCATATCCATATGGTCCCCTCAAAATCTTTACTTGCTGAAACGTGAATAGCCCCGGGAGAGATTCATACCTATATGTCAATTATACAGTCCACATATGCTTGACCTCGAGTGGTAGCCCGGTAGGTGAATGAAATTTGGAGGCTAATCGACACGGGAGGTAGGTCTCGGTGGGGACTCGGTTTGATGCAAATCCCATGATCCCTGCATGAATGACTGGCCTTTTGATGAACTAGATGGGAGCGCTTGAATCTGATATCCAAAATTTAGTCGAAATATACGAAAGAAGTGTTGAGTTGCATGCATGATTTGTGTTGAAAAATCTCACACCAGAATCATAATTCATTAATTTTTAGTGGAAGTGGATTCAATTTGATATGTTAACAAACTCATATTTAAGGTCTTGATGAAGATATTGGGTTTTTAAGGCGTGTTTTCAAACTCGTTGAAAAAATTGTCTAAAAAGTTATAGATCTAATACACTTTTGCTAATTTAGTTCTAAATTTTTTTAATTATGGCAATTGAGTCATAAATATTTTACGTCTTGCACATTTAGTTCATCTCGTCCATTTCGATTGGAAATCGTGAATAATTTTTAATATTTTTCGAATTTATTTATTCATCCATTCATTAATTTTTCCCTTTTTTTTTTGGTAGAGAATTTTTCCGTTTTTTTTCTTCCCTTCTTCATCCACCAATCCTTAGCAATGGCTGACAAGGTCGACTTCACCAACCCTAATGAGCTTCACCATCATTTGGCGAGGCTAAACCTCACTCTTGTTAGGCATTGGCGAGGGCTGGAGGAAGAAGGGAAGGGGAAAAAAAGGAAAAGAGAAAGAAAATAAAAAAAGAAAAAAATGAAAAGTTAAAAAAATATGAAAATATTATTACAAATTATCAAAGTTAGCACTCGTCGCGGCACGTAGGAAGAACAATAACTAGATGGACTTAATTATCAAAATATAAAAATGCTTGAGATTTAATTGGCACAATTAAAAAAATTAGATCTAAATTAGCTAATATACCATAAGTTTAAAAATTTTTGAACAATTTTCCTTCTTGATCATCGCGTGTGAGCTTTCATTGCATGCTCCCAACAAGAACCAATTAATATATTTGTATTAAGAATTCTTGATATTTTTCTTCACCATCAACTTAGATCTCCCATTTTCACTTTTACTCTTGTGCGGAATCTTAGTTATCCCCAAATCTGACCAGCAATTTTCGTTAATCACCTAATGCTCGACCATGTCTATTGAGCACTTTGTTCCCAACTACGCCGTTTATCATAATCGAAATTCCAATAGAGGGAATGGAGAATGGAAGCTAACAATTTCACCGTACGAATAAGCAAAAGCATGCTGGGACAGTACCTGCTTATTGTCATACGGCCTTAGGCCCGCTCAGGCCAAATGAACCAGAGCGGTCGAAAGAGGATCCAGAAAAGGCGTTGTCGTTACAAAGGCCCGCTCCAGTTGATGCCATTAGAGACCAGACCGGATCATGGGCCGACGACGGGGCACGGTCCCCGCGGACAATCGTCTAGGCCCACATTACGATCGCCTCTATTCGATCGGCTCTAAGGGCCGTCTGGCCGAACCTGAAATATCTCCGAGCGGAGCAGTGCTAACTTTTGGCCACCGGAGACCACGGTCTCGTGGGGAACTTGAACCGTCAGTCTTCCTGTTTTCTCCAAGTAGCAAGGCCCACGGCCACAACAGCCACCAGCACCGGGTGATAGTTCTCTTGAGGAATGCTTCTGGATTCGTGGACTCTCGCTTCGTTCGTCATCCGGGCCGTCGCGACTCGTGGACTATTAAGGCGACAATCGGCCGTGAACAAGACCCCGGCCCGGGCAACGAGTGTCGTCAAAGCAGAGGAGATCCTCATCCATCGACCCGACCCGTCTTCTGTGAGGATATCGACACTCCACTGGGCTCCCTTCCCTTCTTCGATCGACGGTCGAACCGGAAGAAGCCGCGCTATAAAAGCCACGGATCTGCCGATTCGATCTCTCGTCCGGAGGAGCCTGCGATTGCACTGCTGCCTCAATCCCGACTCTCGAGTAGTTCAGCAACTTTTTTAACCGTCACGTTCTTGGGCTTCTGGACAATCCAGACCAGATAGCGAGATTTTACCAAACAAAATCACGACGCCCCAGAATTAATATTAAAAAAAGTGAAAATCGCGACGTGATTAGCGACAACTCAAACTCCAGATCGGATCTAGGAGGGAATTCACACGTAATGCGCTTGATTTATTATTTTTTTGTATGCGATGAAAATCTCTCCACGTGTGTTTTTTTCCCGCGTAATTATAATATAAATAGCGTTTCGTGAAAATGAAGATGATAAATTTACTAATTAATATTTATATAATGATTAATTAATGAGAAATCCCGCTTTTGGGTAAACAATAAAAGAATCTGAACTCGACCGGAACACGACCGAAACTCGGCACTTATATACGCCCACTCTGCTTTGCTTTTCTTCATATTAGCTCACCAGTTTCCCCACCCCTCTCTCTCCGCGGCGAATCGCGCAGGACAAGAAGGAAGAAGAAGAAGAAGAAGAAGAAGAAGAAGAAGAAGGCGAAGACGACGGCGATGGGAGGAGTCCCCGCACGAGCCGCGGCGTGGCTGCTCTTCGCTCTCCTCCTCAGCTCCTCCGCTCATTCGTTCTACCTCCCGGGCGTCGCTCCCCGCGATTTCATCACCGTGCGCCCCCTCTCATCTCCCCGATCGTTTCTCATTGCTCTTTCGCTCGATCCGACGGCTGTTTGCGGCTTTTGATCTGTGCGCATGTCGTCTGCGTCCGTTGATCTTTCCCCGAGTGTTTTTCGGGCTTGGGAGCTGGATCTAGGGTTTCGGGCTCGATTCGTGCCGCGTGCTTGTGTGCCTGCCGATCGTCCCTAGATCTAGGATTTCTTGTCACGCTTGGTGTGGTTTTTGGTGCTGTGTTCGAGCTTTGTGGTTTTGGTGTGTCCTTTCCAGTCTTCGCATGGTGAAGTAGCCGTACATCGGACTGTGACGTGCTTTAGCGCGGTAATTTGAGCAATCGCTTGATGATTGATGGTCGGTGGTGTCGAGATTATGACATGCGGAGGAGCTATTAAGTTTTCCATCGATGATCTTGTGAATCAACAGAAGAACGCGAAAAATTCGACTTTAAGACATAGGGATCCGGGAACTGGCTCTGTTTGGCCTTAACTCGTATTTTATATGACATTAGAAGCCATATATGGGCATTTGACTCGTAATCTCGTCATTCTGAACAGGGTGAAGAACTTATTGTCAAAGTGAACAAATTGTCATCTACCAAGACACAGCTTCCATATGATTACTACTATTTGAAGTACTGTAAGCCTGATAAGATTCTGAACAGCGCGGAAAATCTGGGAGAGGTACTTAGGGGCGACCGTATTGAGAATTCAGTGTACAGGGTAAGCATCTTCTGGCTTTTTCTCTGTTCATCATACTGAATGATAAATCAAGTACTATTCCTGGATGACGGTGTATATGTCGATTGATTTTTTATATGTACTCCCAGTTTCGAATGAGGGAGGAGGAACCGTGCAAAGTGGCCTGTAGATTGACTCTTGACGCTGAGTCTGCCAAGAACTTTAAGGAGAAAATTGATGATGAATATCGAGTAAATATGTAAGTACTTTGTGTCTATAATTCGCTGAAAGTTGAGTGAGAATGAATTCCTACAACTCAGGGCTACTTATTGTCTGGTTGAGTTGGGCCTTCTTCAGTTAACGTGGCCCAATATTAAGTGACAATCTGTCTTATTAAAATATCAGGTTCTTTCTGTGATCAGATTTAGTATGAATCATTTGCGTTGGCAGGATCCTTGATAACCTTCCAGTGGCTGTTCTAAGACAAAGGAGGGATGGGAGCCAATCAACCACTTATGAACACGGTTTTCGTGTTGGATTTAAAGGAAATTATGCTGGGGTAAGTATCAGATCAAATTACAATGAAGCAAACTATAGCCTTACAGGTTGATGATTTTTGTGTCGGTTTATTTCGGAGCAAAGAGGAGATAGCTTGACAATATTTTTGTCGGTTTATTTCAGAGCAAAGAGGAGAAATATTTCATCAATAATCATTTGAGCTTTAGAGTCAAGTTTCACAAGGACGAGCTGACTGATACTGCAAGAATTGTTGGATTTGAAGTCACTCCTAATAGGTGTGGTTTTGACTCTATCTCCAATGTGTTGTATGTGTACTTCTAAGGATTGGTTGAGCAACCATTAATCAATCATAAAGTTTGGAGTCCTTTTGCCAATAGTTAGGAAGGAGATATTATGTAGGAAGAAGTGAGGAAGACCAAAGCAGGCTCATTAATTGCCTTAGTATTTCGAAAAAGGATCTTTGCAATGTCCAAGCATCTCTGTGGTTCCCCACTGTTGTCATCAGTCATTATTGTGAGATGCATCCTAGAGTTTACCGTAAAGCTCTTTTGGAGGTTGGATGGGGATGTACTTGTTTTCAAATGCAATTATGCATCTTGGCTGTCCACAGAAAGGTTTTTGGGACATCCAGCAGTAAGGAAACTTGTTTGTTTTGGCTTTAAATGAACCAAACGAATCACATTTGCATTTCCCACGCCATATTATACATAATATTTGGATTTGTTTAAAATTATGGAAAAAATTGAGGGCAACTCTAGTGCTACTATTAATGTTTTTAGAAATCCGAGGTGTTTAACATTGGAGTAGCAAAAGGCATTCCATGCCCTCATGTCTGTGCATTTATGTTCATATTCATATTTTTCATTTGTCTATCTACGTGGAATATTTCAATGCCATTTATTTGTTTGTCGAATTGTGGCAATTTGGTGCATTCTCACTTGGTATTTTGCACAGTATCAAACATGATTACAAGGAGTGGGATGCAAAAAATCCTCAAGTGACAACATGTAATGCAAACACCAAAAATTTAGTTCAGGGTAGCACTGTTCCTCAGGAAGTTGACACAGATAAGGAAGTTGTGTTCACATACGATGTCAGTTTCATGGTATGTACTTAAAACTGATCTCATTGCATTGCTCTTTCTTTTATTCTCTCAATTGCTATATTGTTTTGAGGTTCTGAATTTTGTTTTGGTGTTTCTCAGGAAAGTGACATTAAGTGGGCATCTCGATGGGATACCTACCTCCTTATGAATGACGATCAAATTCATTGGTTCTCTATCATAAACTCCTTGATGATTGTCCTCTTCCTTTCTGGAATGGTGGCAATGATCATGATGAGAACTCTTTACAGAGATATTGCAAACTATAACCAGTTGGAAACCCAAGATGAGGCTCAGGAAGAAACAGGATGGAAACTTGTCCATGGAGATGTTTTCAGGGCTCCTATCAATCCAGGTTTACTTTGCGTTTATGTGGGAACAGGTGTTCAGATATTTGCAATGGCTCTAGTGACCATGATTTTTGCTTTGCTGGGCTTCTTATCTCCTTCCAACCGAGGGGGTCTTATGACTGCGATGGTCCTCTTATGGGTTTTCATGGGCTTATTTGCTGGTTATTCATCGTCACGGCTGTACAAGATGTTCAAGGGCACTGAGTGGAAGAAGACAACCTTAAAGACTGCGGTCATGTTTCCTGGTATTCTGTTTGCTGTTTTCTTTGTGCTGAATGCCCTAATATGGGAGGAGAGATCATCTGGTGCTGTGCCGTTTGGGACAATGTTTGCTCTTTTCTGCTTGTGGTTTGGAATTTCAGTGCCTTTAGTGTTTGTGGGTAGTTACTTGGGGTTCAAAAAACCACCAATGGAAGATCCTGTGAAGACGAACAAAATCCCGAGGCAGATCCCCGAACAGGCATGGTATATGAAGCCGGTCTTCTCCATTCTCATTGGAGGAATTCTTCCTTTTGGTGCTGTTTTCATTGAGCTGTTTTTCATCTTGACCTCAATATGGTTGAACCAGTTCTATTACATCTTCGGCTTCCTCTTCATTGTGTTCGTCATCCTTTTGGTCACTTGTGCTGAGATCACGATCGTGCTGTGCTATTTCCAGTTGTGCAGTGAGGACTACCACTGGTGGTGGAGATCTTACTTGACCGCTGGCTCATCAGCTCTCTACCTCTTCCTATATTCAGTGTTCTACTTCTTCACGAAATTGGAAATCACGAAGTTTGTGTCAGGCATCCTCTACTTCGGTTACATGATAATCATTTCATATGCCTTTTTCGTCTTGACAGGGACGATTGGCTTCTATGCTTGCTTCTGGTTTGTTAGAAAGATCTACTCCTCTGTGAAGATTGATTAATCCAGCCTCAGAGTAGACTTCCAGATGAAAACTTGGAAAGAGGGAAGCAGAAACTGCTACTCTCGCGAGAGTCGCCACTCTTGGTTTCTGGGAATTAATGTACTGAAACTCTAAATTCTGTCAATACTAGTGTAGGGCTGCGGTTGGTTTATCACCTGTGTTAAAACTACATGAACCGGAAGATTTTGCCTGTACTTTATTACAGCCCTTTTCCTCACAATAGATTTGTTAGTTTATCAGCTGGTAATTTGACGGAAGTGTGTATGCGCCTAACGTTGGAACTCATGGTCTGAGATTTTAATTTGGGCCTAGGAAGTCTCTGGTAGGTCCTTGATGCTTGACTTTTTGTGACTATGTTCTGTGCATGGCATGAATTGCGAAATATAATAATCCCCTGCTAAAAATGCTAATGGCTAAAATGTCGTACGGTAGAGTAAATATGTGGTGTTAGCAGAGAATTAAACATTGTGTAATTGTGTAGGATGCAATACCCTCTCTTTGACGAGAAATTGAGTGCCCCTAGAGCATGACGACTGTCAAAATCTTACAGGACCTTTCCATCATTCCATCCCAAATGTTGTGGATTCCATGGTTTTCTTTCCAAATTATACTGCTTTCGTGCCGTGATCATCAGCAAATGAAGATGCTACTGAAGAACAATATACATTTAATTTCGTGGATCTATATGGAGGTCCGGGATAGGCAACTGAGGTCCTTACAGGACTGTCCGAAGCTTGAAGTTCTGTTTTCTTACATCGACCAATTGCTTGTGACTGCATCATGTGTTGCGATTGCTCGCTGCATGGTGTCTGACCGTCCCGAAGAAGTCCACGACTCTCAGGAAGTCACCCCAATTTTAATGAACCACGTCGATTTTATGCAAGAATCTGGTGCTGCCAGAACATTTTCCTCATGTGAACGAACCACGATGGCCCGAGAACCAATCTTAGAGTATATATACGGCATTGTAAAAGAAAACCAATCCCATTCCGCCCATTTCTTGGGTTCCTATGACTATAATAAGGTTGAAACTGGTCGAACTGACTACCAAGTTTGGTTGACTCAACTCATATTTGTATTCTCTATTTCTTTTTCGACACGCATGACTGAAGGACTATACGATCAGGGAGACGTAATCGCAGATTTGCTAAGAAAATCTAAGGAATGGTAACCAGCAGGATCTACCGCGCATCTTGACACAATGATTAAATAGTCTTCGGATAAACAACTTGGGAAGACGAATTTCTAACAAGAAATTGAACAAATTGCTGCTTAGAACTTACATTTATTACAATGCAAAATAGCTACTGGAAACGAGACGCCTCCATTTTCTAGTAACTAGTGCGCACAAAAACCATCGGAAACAAGATGCTTCCATGTTCTGACTCAAAACTCATGCGCACATGGACTCAAATTGATTTCGTCTCAATGTGCTTCCACCAGGCTCCCTCCTCTGAATACTCTCCATCAGAGAACCAAAATCAGAGTAATTATAGCTTTTGTATACATGTTTATCTGCTCTCCCTTTGAGAATTTTATGTGGGCTTTTACCAAGAGGTGCGTCCTTTATTTTCAACTTCACCTCGGAAAAGGCCAAAAAAATGGTTCTTGGAGTATTGAATGTGTCAATTCAGTTTACCCGAAAACCCAAATGTCGGAACTGATGTTGGGCTTGGTCTTCAATACAAATCTGGAATGAGACTTGGTTAATTTTTTTTACTTCTGTAGGCCGTCAGCTGCAAACTGCCTCCACAGAGAGCTTCTTCATGACATTTGGACATGGATCTCCCCCAAAGATTTCGGGAGCTACAGTTACTGAGCATGAGTTCAGCCCAAGGCAAG
Source organism: Eucalyptus grandis (assembly GCF_016545825.1). Taxonomy (NCBI): domain Eukaryota; kingdom Viridiplantae; phylum Streptophyta; class Magnoliopsida; order Myrtales; family Myrtaceae; genus Eucalyptus; species Eucalyptus grandis. The sequence continues at coordinate 42,548,506 of NC_052617.1, read as the reverse complement.
TCTGCAAGAACATCATGAATTATTACAGAACAATCTAAACTCAAAATGCTTGGGAATGTTTTACTGTAAAATCTAGCATATCGCCAAGTTGAGTTCTCACAGTACATCGTGAAATGAAGTCTTAATGGGCCATAGTATGCACGTGAAGGGAAACTTAAAATGCAATGGCAGCGATGAATGACTGGGAAGCATCTCTTAAATGAAGTTTATCCAGTTGGCTTATGTTGCTAAGTAGAATATGGATGAGATGTTGATGAGAGAGAATGCATATGACATTAGAAAGTTTACCCTCTCAAAAACGTCATACGAGTGGAAGGCATGACAACTTCCTTGTCGGAAGCTTCCACAGGTCCCTTCTGGTGTTCCAAAGCTAGCAAACCTTATTGACGAGATCTGCTGACCTGGGGAACACCACAAATGCACTTTAGGCCTCAGGGGCTTTGTGACTTTGCCTGATGCTTGCATTTGCCAATTCATCAGGGTTGGTTGCCATTCAAATATATCAGAACAGACACTGTCAATCTCTCTTTTGACCAGAGAAATGCCATTTGGCTCCCCACCCCACTCTTCCAAAACAACCAACAAATTCCCAGTCGGATATAACCATGATCGAGGAATGTGATACCTGAAAAGTTTAGGCATCGATGAGCTTTCTGAACGATTTCATTTCTCCTTAATGAAAAGTTCAAAAAGGATAATCTTTCTCTTACCATCTCTGTGAAGCCTCTCCACAATTGCTTAAACATTTATTCTCATTGAAAGTTCCAGTGTAGTTACAGCTATTGCAAGTGCCGGATGCTTTATATGCAGGCCAATAGCGCCCAAGACTCTGTCCATTTATCCATACTTGACCTTTACTCATACTGTCCATATCCAAAGCCAGTGGTGCACTTCCGCCTGGAGCATTGAAAATAGTCTGAAAGCAGGATAAACACATAATTTCTGTCACTTTACTGATGTCAAACCATACCAACTACAAACTAGATGCATTTTCATATGAGATGGCACCATCAACCATGTATCTATCCTATTTGCAGCCAAATCTGAAAACTTCAATAGAAAGGAATATTGAAAGGTCTATCTAATACTCATAATACAAACCACAGAACAAGAATAATGGATGTCACCAGCCCTAGGCCAACTGAGAACTTGAGTCATCTTTCTCGTTTAAAGAGAATAGCTATCAAATATAAAGGATGTAGGATTTGGAAATGCGTGAAACTTTGCAGATACTTATTAAACTATCTGTCCTGGTTTGACCATAAGCATGAGTTTGAATCCCATACAATTCATAAACCTTGGAGGCTAAAGAGGATAAATCAGTTTGCTTTGCTGAACTTTGAGATGCTTACCTTATACCACGTTAAGGGCTGTTTTTCTGCTACTAAAGATTCTTGTGCCCACTCAACTGACACACTCCCACTAAGAGAATGAAGACCCATAGCTTCTCCTTTGAGACCAACCTGAACCAAAAGAAACCTTCAGTCTTTTCAGAGAAGTAAGAAAAGAGGATAGGCACGGAGAATTCGAGATACAAACCGCGTAAGACCAATTCTGCCATGACAGGTCTCTCCATCCATCATTGAGACCACTTAATGTAACTGGACCAAGAATACCAGCATTCCACATCTCAAAATGTACCCCAACATTCTGCAATCAAGTTGACAGTCACAATGCAAGAAAAAACTTGTATTCACTCACACTGAACATAATCCTAGGAAGCATGTGAACATCGAGCATGCTAATGCCAACATGCACACCCATTCACCCATTCACCCACCCACCCACCCACCCACACACCCCCAGAGAGAGAGAGAGAAAAGAAAGACCAACCGGGAGACCAACAGCGACACTTAGAAGTGAAATTTTGTTAGTCCCAGCTCTCAGCCTCACACCCTGACTGAAAGTTAGTTTAGGAAATTCCAGACTGCCATAGGCAGTTCCTGCATGAGATGAAGAAACGTAATCATAGAAAAAGCATAATCCGCTTATATTACTCTTGACAAAGAGTGACGAAAAGAAAACTGAATACTTTTGTTGGCTTCAACATGCAAGCAATTTTAAGATTCTATATGTTTAAAGAGGGGAAAAAAGCCCATATTAGTGCCCTAGCATTAAAAACTATAAAACTTACGTGCCAGCATATCCACAATGAAGTTGACTTTTGGGGCAACTTCTACTGCTATGGTTTTATTCATATAATATTCTTCAAAATCTCTAGAAACAATTATTAACGAAGGTCCTATTCTGCTGAACTGTGACATTAAGGCAATGCAAAAATGATGATAAATCATTAAGAGGCACCAATAACCTAAGAGAATATGAGTTACCTGCAAGTTCACCATTGACAAAAACATGCAGAGCATGACCAGCTGACAATACTGTGAGAACTGGATAACTTCCGCTTTTCAAAAACTCTTCATTAGGATTGACATCGACGCTGAAGAAAGTAGCATGGGCATTGTAAAAGAAAGGTAGACCAAATATGAATTGATATTGATCCAAAAATCAAGACCGCAAGAGGTTGAGGTGATTTACTGTTTGTAGTCTACTCACTCTGTCATATACCACAAATAGTCAGTAACATCTCTGGTTGTATTTATTTGTTCCAACAACCCAGTCATTGTAAATGAACTATCTTCATATGCAGCACTCGCTTCGCTATAAACCTCCCAAGAGAAATTTCCATCCACCGGAGTCATCTTCATATGTGAACTTTGAGCCCCCACCTGTTTTTTAATTCAGCATACTTCAGTTGCATAAAATGCCTTTTGTCTTGATATTTTAAAATAAGTTTGAAAATACAACAATTGGAAGTGGAGTAATAACATTAGACGCATAAAGATATAGCATCAACGGAATATGAAGTATGCAATAGAACTTCCTTGACGTTACACATCGCTGCCTAGCGAGTGCAACGTAATGCTACACAAAGCTGTTGATATAGCTTGAAATCAAATCAACCCTTGCAACTGCATTAACTTCATCATATATTCCTTTATCTTAAGCTACAAGGGATAACATGGAGGAGAAAAAGAATAGGAGAAAGAGCATTTTGTTCTCTTACCCGTGCAGTGTTATATACTGTGTTCTTGCAATCAGGCAGTATGCTGATGGACCAAGGAGGAAGGTTATAATGCATGCTCCCAAAAGAAACTTTAGCAAAAGACCACTGATTGTAGTTTGCAAGGAATGCTGCACATGCTCCAGAATCTGATTTAAAGACATGAGCCTGTAGTAAGCAGTAACATAATCATGAATGAAGCTTAGTCTCAGTTACTCTCCAGGTAATATTTGCAACTCTTAGAAAACACTTCAAAAGAAAAAAAAAACACTAACCTCTTGATAGATTCCTAGTGGTGTCACAGCAGGCTCTGCAGATACCAAAGCTGGTTCGCAAAGTTTAATAGCTCTATGCAGATCTTTCAAATGACCCCATTTAGGTTGCCTCAATAATCCTGAACCAAAACATAAAAAATATATTAGTTCACATAAATTTAACCATCTATATAGAAAATTCTAAACTTCAAGTTATAGACGTCATCTATATCTGTGTATGGTTGATAACAGTGCCACCTGAGATGAAAAGATACTTAGACCATCAAACAAAATCTTTACTCCAGCTGTAAATAGCTCTTGCAGGCCTTTCAGATAAGGGGTCCTCAAAACAACCAGGAAGTGTATGTGTGCTTCCAAATGTTTCTGAACAGGAGATCTAGTCATCTAGACTATAAGAGACTTAAAAAATCTCCCTCCATATGAGCACCCACGTTTCACGAATAACACTACCTAGTTTGTTGCAATCAACTCATACTCTGCACATTGCTTCTGAGATCTCATATGTCACACAGCATTTTTTGCTTCATAAACATGATTGCTAATTGGTGTTAATTGCAGAAATTGAGTCCACTACTATGAATATTAAGGAAGGCAGTCTTTTAACCGAAAGCAAAAGCAACTAATCACTGGATATTTCTTTCAGGATGCCCCATAGAGCTAGATCAAAATTTGGATTGAGAAACACTGTTTAAGAAAAAAATTCGCAATCTAAACGTAATTTATTAGAAAATAGATGAGGCACAGCACGTATCCATGGGAACTGAAACAATTTTGCATACCATACTCATCCAGAGGAGCATCATAGTCATAACTAGTAGCAATGAAAGGACCACCAGAAGTCCTGCCAAAATTGGTTCCTCCATGATACTGAAAACCCATAGTAACAGAATTAGACCAAATGAAATCATTTGGGAATATACGGCATGCTTCAAACAAAAGGAGCTGTGGGCAGTTTCACACCATGTAATAGTTGATGAATGATCCTCCCTTCTGTATAAACTTAGCAACTGAGAAAGCCATATCTTCGGCAGGACGATATGGGACTGCACCTCCAAACTCGGTATACCTTCAAAATGCCGACCACACAATAATAAGAAACCAGAAAGGGGAAGGAAGATATTTGTGCAAATCGTTCTCCTTGGGTGGAGAATAAAAGATTTCTTTTTACTGACTTTCATTAGCTTACCAGCCCGTCCAAGCTTCAGTCCACATGGTGGGTTTATAAGCCTTGTTTGGAGAAAAGTAGTCGCAGTAAAAACCATTGCAAGTATTAATCTGTTGAAACACACCAGGAATGAAAAGCATCAAATGATGTGTGACAAATATAATTGATCCTCGTTACTTGGATAACTTCAAAAACTTCTGTTTAGCATTGTCCACACAGAAAAGAAACCAAAGAAGAAAGCATCTCCTATTAGCATTGCTGATCTTGGAAGCTGGGAAGAAAAGAAACACATACAAGGGAAACTGGAAATACAATTCATCACACCAAAACCATAGAGAACAGGGAAATAGGAAAATAAACAGAAACAGATCGGACAAAGCACTGAGTAAACTTGAGCCATACGCAATGAGGAATAATTATTCATATTGGCCATCACCAGCAGGGGGACAATGTGCTCCTGAGCAGCTACTCAGGATAAACATAACATGAGAACCATACTGAGTGGACATAGCAATACATAAGAACAGGTGAAAAAAAAAAGCTAGCTTACAATAGGGTCAGGAGCATCATCTTGTTTGCACATGACCCACGGGACACCAATGTCTAGATTCAAAGCCATTTTTGCTGCCCACTGTGTGTAAACTTGACCAGGTGCCCCAATTTCATACTCCATGGGTCCATATTCATTCTCAATCTTTCATAGTAAAAAAAAAAAAAGATGAATAAAATTAAAGTTAATTCAGTCAATAATAACTCATACAAAGGATAACATGCAAATAGAGGCTTGCTTCGTGTACCTGGGATAGAATAATTGGACCACCTTGAGATTCAAACAACCTCTCTGCTTTCATCATGTTGACAATCTTTGTTGCAAATTTTTGCATTTGATACTTCATATATGGCAGAAGTCAACATCAGAAGCGACTAAGATCATGTCACTATACTGGTTGACGTTAATTGAAAAATGTAAACGATAAGAGGGGTGAGAGAGAGGGAGAAATGCCTCACCTTGAAAGGTTCATTATCTGTTCTGAAGTTGATTCCTGGAATGTACTTCAGCCAAACAGGAAACCCACTGGAAAATTGAATTATCAAAAAACAATTTAAGAGCAAAATCCGAATCCTCTAATTTTATTATTTCTAGAAATAGCAAATACTTGAACTATTACCCGAAGTTCCACTCAGCACATACATATGGGCCAATCCTGAGATGAACATAGAGACCTGCCTGCTTCGCCAGCTTAATAAACTTTACCAGATCATAGTTTCCTTCAAAATAGTACTACCAAAAGGCCAAAAAACGAATACATTCAGTCAGAACTCACGGTCAAATAAAATTTATGAATAGCATAATTTCAGAACAGAAAATGTTGACACTTGCACATACTTTGCCAGGTGATGGTTCATGCCCATTCCAGAAAACATAAGTCTGAATCACATCAAGACCTCCTTCTTTTGCCTTCTCAATGAGATCTGGCCACATCTACATATGGCAAAAAAAAAAATCTCTCAGACGTAAAAAGAAAAAAAAATCACATTTTAAAAAAAGAAAGAATAACCAGAGAACCGGCAAGAATGGAATCAAGAATCATATGATGCAATGCCCACACAAAGGTTCTTCACAAATTTGATAAACTGACCCAAATCACAAATTCCAAAGTCGTACATTTTAGGACCAACCACAATCAAGTTACCCTCGAGGAAGTAAAAGAAAGGGGGCCAAAAAAAAAAAAAAATGACAAAAGCACTAGATGCATTTGGGTAAGTACCTCAGGAGTGCTTCTTGGGTAGTGAATGGATCCAGAAATGAGGATCCTTCTCTGGCCATTGATGACAATAGCCTTGGAATCATAAGAAACCGAGGCTAACACAGAAAAAACGCAAATGCCCAGCGACAGGCCAAGCACATTCCACAGCACAAGCCTCAAACCCATGAACCCAGCACTCTTGTCAGTGCACCACCAAAGCAATGCCCTTTTTTTTTCCCTCCCTTATTCTGTCTCCACAAGCACTCTGCCCACTTTATTCGATGCTCCTGCACATACAGAGAGAGAGAGAGAGGGAGAAAAAGAAACAGCTTTGTGGCTATCAAGAAGGAAGGTAAAGGAAATGGGGAAGGTGGAGACAAAAGAAAAAAAAAGGGATGGGGTTAGAATCTGAAGAAAGGTGGTGCCCTGGCCACTTAAGAGAGTGTGTGGATTTTGAGTTGGGTTTTCAGGCTGAAACAACAAGTGAAGGTGCTCTCTCGTTGCACGCAGCTGTCACTCGGGGATCAATAAACAAGGAAGAGAGAGATTCAATGTGAAGGGAACGAAAATGGTGGGGGCCAATTTAATGTTTGGGACGACGACTTTGGGGCCCACCCACTTGGACTCACGCTCCTACTTCCTACTCCCACGCGGGATTCCATTCCAGCGTCCATTGGGAACTACACTCGAGTTGCTACCCATGTCGATAATTTCTCGGCTTTCCCTTCTGGTTCTTGGACGTCGTGCGGAGCGGCGATCCGCTGTTTGGCTGCATCGCAAAGCAAATGAACCGGGGTCTTCGGGTTGTTCGAAGCGTTCTTTATACGAAAGACGCGGATCCCGAGCTCGACCATCCCAAGATGGATGGTCGGCTGACGCTTTCCTTGCGCTTGTTTTTACGAAGAATAGAGCATCTTGGAGTCCCTGGCTTTGACTGGTTGTGTTTTTTCTAGGCCAAGTCCAAATTTTTAATTCCTAGGCTCTCGTTAGAAGTAGAACTGCACTTGATCAAACTAAATTTTCTCTTTTGGCAGTTTGATCTGCACATTCGCTTTGCGACTTACCCAATTAGTGCAGCCGGATCTTTCAAAACACTTGCAGTTTGCACTCTCCGACAATTTTGTGCCAGAGATATTGTTGGCGCAATACACAATTTACTATATGAAAAATGATGTGACATACTCTATCATACCTATAGAATAATGATGTCTCCTCATGTCAATCGCCGCTTTATATAGTGCCAAATGTGCCACATCAGGGAAATTGGGCACTATTGGAGTTGGTGAGCATAAAATTGAGCATGATGCCCACCTCGAAACTCAAAACCAAATAAGAAATTTCCACTTTAAGATAGCCTGATTGGAAAAAGTTTTAAAGTACCCAGTTTGGCAGTTTGATGTGTGCATTTCACCTTGCACTCCCAACAATTTTGTGCCACACATATTGTTGGTGCGATGACAATTTACCGTATGAAAATAATGTGACATACCATATTATGCTCGTAAGACAAGGACTTCTCCTTATATCTTTATACGATGTCAAATGCCACATTAGGGAAATAGGGCACTACTAGAGTTGGTGTGTGTAAAGTTGAGCGTGACACGGACGTTGAAACTTAATAAGAAATTTCCGCCACTTAAGATAACCCATCGGAAAAACTTTTAGAGTAACCAATTTGTTAGGCTAACTTCTTTTTTCCCCCATTACTTTATGAATGGCACTACTTTAAGTTGCAAAGGGTTGATGTTGGCTTTTTTCCTCTTTCCCCTCGCTTCCTTTTATTTTATTTTTATTTTTCTTTTTTTTTGTTAAGCAATGTCCATAGATGAAGCTCTTTGACTGTTGGGAATTTAATAGTGAGTGGGTGAATCTGATGACAGGCACTAGTTTTGATGGCATATATAAAATCATTAGGAAGATTGATTTGCCCCCCAAGCAAGTGTCCACTCTCTCTCTCTCTCTTTAATCACCCTCAACATTGTACAGCGCACTTGACTGTAAGGACCTTCGCATCTCAAAGTTGGCAACGAATGCACTCCATCTTTGTTGCCGTTGAAGTCAGCCATTAGTCAAGAAAATATCTGAACGTTATATTCGCAATTTGTTATGTAATTTCGAAGGATTTAAGATCCAAAACAGTTTTAAAATTATCATTCCGGGTGTATTGTTGGTTAATGTGTAACTTCTAATGTATTTGAGCTAATAAATTGTCTGTTTGTGTTGAAATAGTAACTACATATGCGGTACATTATATAATGCACGTCAATTTTCGAAAGTCTTGTTAGTAGATGCTCTTGGAGCACTAATCATGTATACTTTATTTGGAATAATTCAATTTTCAAGGGGACCAAATGTGTATAACACGAAAGTGATCGTTCTACTGAAAAAGTTACTTCACTAGTGCTTCAAGGATGCTTGTCGACAAATTTCTTACCATAAATTCCAATTTTCTATGGGTAGTTAACACACAATCCTTCTTCCGAAGAACTCTTCCAATTTGACAGGTTCACTCAGGCATTGGATGCTTCTCCGGTCTCTCTTGGACAATTATTTTCCAACGACTTTTCAATATTGAGTTAACGACGTGACAAGTTGTGCATTCTTAATATCATAGTCCGAGGGATCATGGAAAAGACTTCTTACCGACATAAACTTTGGAACAGTAATCTAATCTAACGCAGCGATCTCTTTTTCTTTCTATAATGAGCCAAAATTGAGGAACCTTCATGGTTAACGGGTGGGGAGTACTTGCCGGGAGGAGGAAGAGAAAGGGAGGGGCAAAGGCTTTCATGATTAAGGATCTATCACAAAAACCCCTAAACCAAGCAATGAGAAAAGCTATACATGCGCTACTATGCGTGCAGCATCCAAGCCCCATCTTTTCAAGCTTTGTCCATGTAATCAAACGATTCCAGGAGAGATGAGACATGATAAAGCATCATAACCATCATTGGGCCGATCACCATACTATATTTAATTTCGTCGAAAAATATATTGCATACGTCATGTGTTCAAACGAAACCAAACCCATTGAAGAAATGGTGATATATTTGATTTTACATTGAGGTTTTGTTCTCAAAAAGAAAAAAAAAAAAGGAATAATGAATTGCTCATTTCCATTTCTAGCTCGGTGCTTTCTTATTAGGAAATCAAAACGCGTGATGTGAACTATGCCAATGTGAACACCAAGCAAGGACAAGGTTTCGTGGCCAAAGGAATCATGATTATCTTTTGCAAACTCCTTCCTGAATTTAGCTAAATGAAGTGAGCATGACCTCAAACCCACCTCCTCCGATGTGAATGGATCAATCCTACTGTTCGAATATACGATCTCCACGCGAAATTATGTCATTCATTTGCTAGGGCGCCTACCAACATGGGTCAAAAGTTTCCCCCTTACACGACAAGCAACATCGATGAACTACTTTCCTCTCCTTGATGAAATAATTTTGTTTTCTTTTTCGGCGGATCGTGGGTGTTGTCTGGATAATCAGCATGCTCGTGTCCAGCTCATGAGATCCAAGAATTTTCAATGTCGTGTCATGTGGTTCTCCTGTTCATCTTTCCTCAAGGCTTTCGCAAAAGAATATATATATAAAAAAAAAAAAGGGGTCACAATTATCTTCCTTTTAGAGACTAATTTCTTCCATATCCCATGAACGCACACGCATCAAATACGTATATTTTCACCGACAATCTTGTGAGTTGTAATTTCTTTTTTTGTGGTATGGCGTAGTTCTTTTGTCTTAACCGGTGTTTTTCATTGTTGTGTGACTTTTAGAGCTTCCAATATATAAAAATATTGCATTTATTTGTGCTTTTTGTCTTGAAAATAAATGGATGATTGCAATTTATTTATCGTCATTATTGAGAAGGTATTATTCTAAGTGGCGCCTATGTCACTTGTGTAATAGCGGATCAATTATTTCCGAAAAGATACATACTTTGCCGCCTTTGTGTTCAATGTTAACGTACAGCAGTCTCTCCTAGGGTTATTAATAACCGACCTTTTTGCGAAGGCTTGCTACAATTGCTGGACTTATGTAAAAGCTTATTCGTTATTAAGTATGATATTAACAATTGAAATAGTAAAGCCATTAAAATCTATAGAAGACTTTTACCTCTACAATTGCTAGAATTATTTGAATTTTTCACTTGAAGTTGGTTATGTATGTGTTATAAAAAGTTAGAACTAAACTAGTATCCATATAATAATTTTAGGATTGATTGAGCAATTTTCCCCACACCTCACTTATATTTGACACCTAAAGTATTTGATGACATCATCAATGGAATGGGGCACCACGGACAATATTTACGAGAGAAATAGTTGCTGATGCTAGAAGGTAACAATAACATTCACGGGACAGCTATATGACAAGAAGTGATGTGTACTTCAACTGCTCGATTGTCTATCATAAATTATTTTATTTTTTAAAATAGTGATAATAACCTTACGAAAACCTTTGACGATAGCAAAGCATAAGTTTCCCTATTTTGCCGTAATCACAACTTCATCTAAATCAATAATTTAAAATTTAAGAATAGTTAGCGGTAACTTGGCAAAATCTTTCACCGAAAAAAATAAAATTAATATGGATAATATTGCACATTCCCATAAATTTAGATGACTTGTTTGGGATTTCTTCGAGGGTTCCAAAATATGTAAAAAGGTAAAAAAAAATTCAGTTTAATTATTGATAGATCACAAATCTTGATTAGACCATTAGCTTAGTATGGCCCAAGTGCACCTTCCTGCACATGGGGTATATACGTTGATATTATACTACATGATTTTTTTGCATCATGCCAATCAATCTCAATTCCAAACCAATTTGGCTTCAATGCATTATCCAAATAGTCCCCATGATAAGGTTGGTCGTAAAATTTCACACAGTATGTGATACATCCATATCTAACATACCACGCAACAAATGGTGGATTTAATATATTCGGAGATGATGCATATATCAGCTAAGCTTCAGTAGCTGACCACTAATTCTATAAACCAAAATAATTTAGACATTAGAATAATTGATATCATATGACACGGCCAAGTTTGTCCTAGGGCTTAAAAATAGTTGCAAGGACGATTATATAGGGAATCTTGTATAATAGAGCGAGTCGTTATGCTGTCTCTCTCTTCGTCTTCACGTAATCCCTGGACGTGCATGGACTTCGATTCCTGTAGGCTAGAAATATAATATTTAGCCAAAAATTATCGATAGCAGGTTTCTCTTCAAATCGAGGACGCGATTAGTATATGCTCAAGACAGACTACTATTTTTAATCATTGAGGACCGTCGGTCTATTTGTTCAAAGTTCAGTTCGCACTAGACTACTGGGGGACTCTGGATTAAGTCAAGTAAGTGTCTTTATCCTCAGCTTAGCTTTCGAGCACTAGGCTCTCAACTTTCTCGATCTCGTCAGAGCAAATATGATAGTGGAAACATATGGGTTAAAATCAAAGGTCGGAGCAAATGATGTTAGTGGAAACATGTGCGACGCAGCGAGTCGTTGACCTTCGGACCCAAATCGAGATTTACAAGTCCAAATTAAACCCACCAATCTCTCGTCACTGTGGCACCAAACTTCTGGAAGTTACTGCTGAAGTCACCGAACCCTCTTTCTTTCCATATGGTTCCTTGGTTCAAAATTTTTCCAGGTTCTGTCCATTTTCGCCTAATGTCTAACTAATATGATGGACAAGATCAATCGTGACGCGCTAACGATGATTCATGTACTATGAGACTAGCGCCAGATGTTTCAGAGCTTTCTTCCCAGAAGAAGGCACTTCAAAACACTTTAGGCTTCCGAAAGAAGCAATCGTGGGAGTACTGAATGCTGCCCCCACGAACGAAAGGAAGTTGGGGGAAAGGTATGCGATCATGGCGGGGGCCTTGAAGTTGCTTGAGCTGCATTAGAATCGTACACTTGAACTGAGATCTTAAGATCAAAGCGAGTGGATGCACATCAAAGTCATTGTTTATATGTCCAAACAATGACCCAATTTATTCTTTATCCGATCCGTTGCATCTTTGTTGTCTTAAGCCTTAAGTAAAGCGATCATTGATGACCCTTTTCCTCATACGAGTGTCGCGATTCTTTCTCCCTTTCGCTTCGCTTTTCTTGCTCAAAATCACGAAGCTTCGCGAGTTGTATATGGATTCCAGTAGCTTTCCTTCATAGGGTGCCTTGGTTGAAATCGCTTATTGTAAAATCATTGTGGGGTCTATAAGATCATAAGGTTTGTACGAACAATCAAGTATAAGCTAGAAATATGTCAATCTTATCATTGTAAGTGGCCTTGTCATAAATAAAGCAAGAAGCACTTTACGTAGCGAGTAACTAAAGCACGCACAGATACTGAGTGCCCCTTGCAAAGTGAAAAGCATAATCACATTTCACACTCCAGCTATTATATAATTCCATGGTCCATACTTTTACATACAAAACATTGCACACGGCAAAGATAAAGCTTCAATATCTGCTAGATAATCATAACCAACATTGTTATCAAAGCCTAGCATATGGTCGGGTTGCAAAATTAAAAAATTTAGGGATTTAGACTCTATTTGTTTTACGAAAATTAACTTTCAAGAATTTTTTTTCCAAATTTCCTTACATTTAGGCTCTTTTTGGTGACGTTTTTGCTTCTCTCAATTTCCGTTCTTTCGTTCCGTAAAATAGAAAAAGAATAAAAATCCATTTGGTAACGTCAATTAATTTTTCTATTTCCCGGGATAGAAAAGTGACTGGGGAATATATTTAAAATAGAAACAAGAAGTAGAAAAAAAATATATTTTTGTTCCCTAGAACAATTTCTAGAAATAAGTTATTTTCTTTTTTTTTCTTTTCCTCTTATTTGCCGCCCACCACCCCCTTTGTTGCTTGCTGCCGGTCAACCACCGCCATCACCGTTGCCACCAATCACTGTTGCAGCCGTTCGTTGTTGCCCACTACCGTTGATCACTAACACCGCCGCCCAAAGGTTGGCCAACTAACCATTGCCGCCGCTCGCCACAGCCGACACCATCGACCGCCACAGTCGACTGCCGATCGGTAGCAACTGGAGGTCAACGGCGAGCAACAATAGTCTGTGGTGGCCGAAGATCGGCAACAATAAGGAAGAATAAGAAAAAAATTAAAAGAATTCTATATTACAAAATATTTTATGAATCATACCAAGAGCATTTTTATTTCTTTTTGCATTCCGAATAGAAATTTTGTGTAATTGTTAAACGCGTTCTTTTATCGAAATTATTCCAAGAAATAAAAATATAAAAAGACCATTTTTGAAAAGAAGTCATCAAACAGACCCTTAGTTCACATAAAATAAATTGGTCAATGAAAACATTTTTCATTCAATAATTAAAAAAAAAAATCTTCAAAAGGATCTCCTCTTTTTCCCTCCTCTTTATTTTAACCAAACCAAGAATGTTCTCCTCCTAATGCACTCCTATTAAATATTTTTATTTTATTTATATTTTATTTATTCTTTTACTTTCTTTCTTTTTCTTTTTGCTTCTTTCTCGAATTGTCATGCATAGAAAACTTGACCTCGAAATCTGGTAAGGCGGAGCCTCACTTGAGACTAGCTCGACTCAGCTTATCAAAATCTAGCAAGCTCAAGCCTTGTCGACCTTGGGAGAGCTCGAGCTCGCTTATGACCGGTCATCGGCCATCATCATGACAAGTGATTAGCCAAGAAAGAAGCAAAACGAAAGAAAAAAGAAAAAAAAAGAAAAATACTAAAAATCAATTTTTTTATAATTTTCTCTAGAATTAAATTTTCCATACCAAACGATGAAAATATTTTCTCATTTATTTTCAATTTTTAGCCAAATATAAAAATATGTCATTTTCCTGAAAAATGACTTCCTATAAAACATTTTTCAAAATGGGTATATCTTTAACGAAAGGCTCCGATTATTTGAAGTAAAATTGTTTTTGAGAAATTATTTTCTTAATTTTTATATTTGAATGATGAAAAACTAATCGATTTATAGAATAAGTTTTTCATGGATTGAAAATAACAAATTTATGTTGGAGGAAAACGACTTCTTATTTTGACAAGAAGGAAATTACTTTCTCTAAACTACAAAACAAATGAAAACTTATCAGGTTCCTTTAAAATAATTTCCATGGGAAATGTTCTCTTCTATCATAAAGTTCTCTGCAAAACAAGCTCACCCTGAAATCAAGATTTTAACTTTTAACGTCCACTGTAAAACTACTTTCAAGGCCTTGTTATTTTTTCACCTATGCTGGATTTACACATAAAGAACGGGTTGAATATAAGGGGAAAAAGAGGCCTTTCAAGACTTCAAGTTTCAGGATTAGCCATGGTAATTGACTGTAGTTCCCCAGCTCAAATACATGAGTATGTTTTAAAAGGAGTACTCTACTGAATACTGATGACCTGCGGAGTTGATCTCTTACCCAGGCCTCACTCGACATCTTTGGAATATGGGGTCTCACAAAGACAAACCCACCACCTTGGCCCTTGTCGCACGTATGACTCGGGCGGTCCACATGGGCCATGGCACATGCCCACCAACTTCCCCCCATACTAGGAAGCCACCCCTCCGTCAGACCGACATTTTGCATAAATAATTCGAGCTTCACCACGAGGGTCCATGTGCCGATGCCATTTATGAATGACATGACTGAACAGGTCAAGACTCAAAAATACAGATGTGGGTGCTTTCTAGTGATGTCTCACTCAGCAGCCTTTCCCCTCCACCTCACAAGGGGCGTGAGGATGAGGTCTCGCAACCAGAGAAACAGCTGAGAGGTAAAGGGAAGAAGAGGAGAGAGTGTTAATGGAGACCGAGTATGCATTTCTTCGCAGCTTTGACACTTACGACCCAAGCCAATTAAGAAAAATTTCCCCCTTGTCACAAGTTACAACCTGATTTCGATAAGTTGTCCAGTGGTGCGTGTAGTACAGCGCAACAGGAGCATGTAAACCCAGACATTCTTCCGATACTGGCAGTGAACAAAACATTTTCTACCAAATCAAGAAGGCAAGACTAACATCATCATCTAATCGAAGATAACAAGACTTAAAACCTTCTTCCTGATTCGCTCTCCACATTTGCACTTTTGAGGTTCAGTGGTGGCTGGCCATTGTCACAGCCATGTGTCATGTATTTATCTTCCCTCTCTTTCATACTAGCTGACGTGGAAGAAGACATGTATTAGCCAACAAGTAAATACCAGCACTATCAAAGAGAATGGACAAAGAAATCCATTTCCACCGCTCAAAGCAAAAATTTCAACCCCACATAGATATTAATAACTACTGGTTTAATACAGAAAGAAAAGATCGTGGCAAAGAAGACATATGGGACCCAGCTACACTCGGTTATATTGAACAAGTGAAATAATTCCCACGAGTCATATTGAACAATAGAGTGACAGAAAGATCATATCACCAAGCTAGAACTTACTAGTGTCTCTTCATTCAGCAGCCATTCAGATGAAGCACCTGTTGAGAATCCCAACTTTAACATAACATCTTCCAAGCGTTTCACATTTGTCAAGTACAGATAACCAATCTGCAAAGATGCAATGTAATAGAAAATGTGATATAATAAAAACAGAAAGGAAGAACCATAGGATCGCTTCATAATTGTTAAAATTTCACTGCTTGAATTATAATTTTTTCTACTAGTCATGCAACGGCACTAACCAAAGTTTCCAATGAAGATGCTCTGTTGTAAACTGCAGTACCAGCACGTTTTCTAGACCGTGTTTTAGCTGTACCAACATTCTTTCCCCACCGAAGAACATCCCTGCGACAAGCAAAGCAGCTTCTGAGAAAGATAACAAAGATAAAAAGGGTGAAATAGTCATGTGGCACATCTGTTATTAAGGAGCACCGCAACCTCTACCCACCTTTCCCCTTCTGATAGATAATTGTCAGCAAGCAGCTTCTGAAGCAGTTCATCCTGGAATGCAGCAAAGAATGGCCCACAGCGCAATGTGAAAAGAAATAATAGCAGGAAAGAAATTTAGCAACCAATCAATCCAGATGTCATTGGAAGCAAGTAGATTGTGTAAGCACAGTGAGTTCAAACCTCTAAACCAGATGATACCATAAAAGACGGCAATATTAAGGTATGCGGAGTAAAATGAACATCTATAACCACATTCAACAAAACCCACAGTATGCCTCGATAAGGAGACATGCACTTTTCTATCCATTCTTGACTTCTGTATTTCAAGGGTATACACAACACGTATGTACATACGTACGTACGTACCTACATACATATCTATATATATAATTGAGATGGTGAAGTGAAATTTTTTGTAGGTGAGGACTGAGGACACAGACCATAACGAGCACCGCAAACAAACTTTGAAACTTCAATATGAGCACGTACTTTTCTTTCAAAGTCTCAGAAAGCATTACAGCGAAAAGAAGCTTAGGTCAAGAACTACAATTTACCTGCGCTTCACAACGTACTACAGATGTTACACGATCATTGAATTCTTCAATGCTCAGGGGAGGAAACAAAAAGTGCCTGCGAGCATATAACTGCATACATTTAAGAAGCACAAAGAGTGAGCATTATTGAAAGAATTCGATTCCTGGGACAAAGTCCTCATAACTACAATGCATATATCTGATCTGAACTCCTACTCTTATTCCCACAAGATATTCCTTTTCCAAAATGGAAGAACCTGTCTCCACGGTTCCTTTCATTACACTTCAAAATGATTCAATTTGACAATATGAATGTCGCAAAACAAGTTCAACCTCAGGGGAGCACACACCTCGTATATGCTATCCCCAATGTAAGCTAACAGCGCGGCATTGTAGACGGACCGAGGCTTCTCCACTTTCGGCGGACTAGGCAACCACAGCTCATACCCCAAGTAAAATTCATCTGAACAGCACAACACAACACAATAAAACATTATCCACTTCAACAAAATATTCACGATGCAAACACATGCTACAGAAATGAATGGCAGCCAACGTCAAATCTTCCACCAGCGATTACAAGTTTACTCTACTGCCGCAAACGAGCGAGCCAATCATTCGACAATAAACAACACTCCACTCCCACTCATCCTCTCGCTCCCATCACAAGCAAAACACCTCTCGAGAAAGCACACCCATCAACAACTCCAGGCAGACACAAAGCTCGTGCGACAGCGAAGCGCGAGTGACCGCACCTCCAGCGCGCGGCGGGCGAGCATCAGAGCGCTTGAGAAGGTCCGCGACGGAAGGGCCCGAACGGGTGGCCGGAGCGGCGACGGCGAGGGGCGGCGTCGGGGCGGGGGCCTTGAGCTTGCCGGAATTGGGGTTCCTGGGGGCGTTGCGGTTGTACGGGAGCCTCTGCTGGGTGTCCCAGGAGCACGAGCAAGGACACGACGGCGCTCGCGCTACCGGCGACGGCAGGGTGGGTACGGCGAGCACTCTCATGGCTGGGGCGCGAGCGGGACGAGAGCGTCGGCACGGTTCGCGATTAGTTTCTGCTTCGGAAGAAAGAGTGGAGCGCCGTCGCAGACGGAGAGCGAAGACGATGATGGGTCGTGCTCGTGTTGGGCCATCTTGGGCTTTTCCTTGCTAGAGTTTCTCAAGGCCCAATTCGACTTATCCCTGTGGATGTGCTCATCGGGCTCGCCAAATTTCATGATCTATTACGGGAGGGTGATTTGATAGGGGCTGAGCATGAATGCGCATGGAATCAGGAATCGGACTGAACCGGGAATAAGAACCACTTTGTTTTAGATTTACACGGTTATCAATTCTAAAGAAAGTAAAACGGGGGCACTATGTGGTTCAATTCCCGGTCCCTTGATAACAACCAAACCAAGAATGGAGAATGGAGAATTGAAAAACTATACAAACCCCGAAACAACTCGCTCTTTATTATCAATGGCTAATTATTATTTTAAAGAGGAAAACAACATAAATGATCTACAAATTTCGATTTAATTGTAATGTAGTTCATAAATTATTGGTAAAGTTTAATGTAGTCTACCTATTTGCTCAAATGACAAATTTATTACATGCTGAGTTTGATTATTAAAGACAATGAGTCAACATGTTCACTATTTTATTCTTCTATCATAGAAATGAAAAAAGAGAATTAGGGTGTTAACATAACCGTCGTCATTTGACGACGATGATTGTTATATCTTGTTAATTTGAGTTTTTGAAAAAAAAAATCATATCAACTCCATTTGTTACACAAAAAATAATAATTTAAAATTTATTTTCCAAAAAATGACGTCATAAATAAAAGAACGAAAAATATTTCTAAGATTTGTGGAAATATTTAGATATTAATTATTGTCAATATACAAATCATTTTCATTAATTAATTATTTCAAGCAAAACAAACCATATTTTTGAAAAATCTTTTTTAAATGATATGATGCTCTTTTAAGGTAATTAATTATCTGATGATTTGGATCGGGTTTCTCAGTTTAAAGTGCGTCCAATTCACAAGCGGAAAACAAAAAGAAACTTGAAAATGAAGAAAGCAGCGAACTGACCGCTGGCGATTGGCGAGAAGGGGCCTGCATGGTTGCACCCTGTTTCTGTTCCCAGGAACAAAATTTCGCTTTTTTGTTCATGGGAACAAAAGGAATAAACGCACGTTTGTGTGCGTTTTTCCTTTTTGTTCTTTTGTTTCCAAGGAACAAAAGAAATGAAACAAGACACACAAAAACTTGTTTCTTGTTTCAAACACAAATCGAAACAAAAAAGGAACAAAATTGTGTTCCTTTCTTATTTCTTGGATAGTGCTCGAACAGGCCTCCTCTCCCCCGCGACGAGCTTCCTCCTGCGACTGCGACAAGCGACGAGCGACGGGCGAAGAGCTTCTCCTCCGGCGACCTGCGACGAGCGACGAGCTTCTCCTCCTCCGACCTGCGACGAGCGTCTCCTGCGACGAGCGTCTCCTCTGCGACGAGCGCCTCCTCTGCGAGCGAGAGAATTCCATCGTCTTCTCGGGCGCCTGTCTCGACAGCCGCTGCTCCTTCACCAGGTAAACGTGGTCACTGCTCCTCCTTCACCGATTGCCTTCACTTCGGCGAGAGCCACCCCTCGCAGATCTGGGCAATGGCTAGTCGGAGCTCGAGTGTTAGGGCTCGCTCGAGCCAGCGCTCGCCCAGATCTGCAGCAGTGTTGCCCGCCAGATGCGATGGATGCTCGTCTGCTCGCTCGAGATTTGTACCAGTAGGCTTGCCCAGCGAGCGTCTGCTCGCTTGCTGCTGCTTACGCTCAACTCTGCTCGAGCCAGCAGAATTGGGATCGGGCAGAAAATTGAGGTTTTTTTTTTGGAGAATTAGCCCTAATCATTAATCTGGATATTCGCGAGAGGGGGAAAATAATTTAATTAAATTATGGTTAGGGTCGTTGATAAAAGGGAATCCGACAAAAGCAAAGAGGCTCCATTACGAGACTCGTTTGTTTATGACCCGGCCGCATTCTTTTGTTAGCAGAATCTAATTTTTTTGTTCCCGTCTCTCTCCATGTCCAAAGTTTCGTCAGGCCTTCTTTGGCCGGCAACTGAATCAACTCGATAAAGCTGATCCCAGCTTTAACCTTCAATTTGTTCCACTAATTACCTGTGAGTTTGGAAGAAAATCTAAAAACCTAATTTGTTTATTATTCTGAAAAAGCAAAACCCAACTTTTATAAACGCTGAACATATAAAGCCATGAATTTTATTATCACTTTCTCGCCAAATTATCTTCATCTCCATTGTTCCAAGGTTTTGCGTTTGTGTCTTTCCTCTACTTGCCCTATTGTCTATTATGCTAACTAATGTTGCTAATGTTTTGCCTCCTGTTGCTCACAGATTGAGACGTCTGAGGAACTTGAAAAGGTCTCTACTGCTGATGAACGCCAATCTTTCATTACAAAGCTTGATGAGGTTATCCTCTCCCTCCCTCCCTCCCTCCCTCTCATCCCCAATAGCTTAGACAAATACAACGTAATCTGGTATTTAATTAGTTATTTGGCTATTGTTTTAGGTGCAAGAATGGCTTTACATGGATGGTGAAGATGTTACGGCGGCAGAGTTTCAAGAGCGTCTGAATTTGCTAAAAGCAATTGGTGATCCAATTTTTTTCAGGTTTGTTTTATCCTCGGAGGAAATGATGGCTTTTGACCAAGGGAATATCTGGAACAGTTCTCTTTCAGTTGTCATTTTCTTATTTAGCTTGCAATATACGCTTTAACCATGAGATTTTGGTCCTTTTAGATTGAAAGAACTTACAGAACGGCCAGCGGCAGTTGGGCATGCTCAAAGTTACCTGGATCAACTGCAAAAGGTATCTATAAAAATGGTTATTGTGAATTGAAAGTAGATGGCACTCCCATTCGAAATAATTTTATTTCTATTATTTTCTGATTGCCCAATACTAATCTTGAGAACTATTTATTCAAGCCTATACTTATCAATGGCCATTATCTAACTATGATGAGTGACAAGAACGAGCCTGTTTGTCCCTTCAAAAATAGATTGGTTGTCGGCGCTAATATCTACTTTTACCTTCCTGCATACACTCCTTTTAGATGATCTCTCTCATTGCTGCCTCCTTGTAATCTGTTTTAAAGTTCTTTCAGTTTTCTATTGTTGTCACCAGGTTCATGGCAATTCTTATGTGTTGGTGCATTTTCCTTGCGGTTTTGGAAATGACAGAGTGATTATGTCCATTTGACTTCTTGCATGCTCATTTTGCATGTAATAACGACAAACTTTTTTAGGTTTGGCAGCATTAGTTTGGCAACACTTTTCATTGTGTGTGGACTGTCAATTGACAACATCGGGCATGACGAAATAGCCTTTTATTAGTCTCAGAGTTCTATACATTATTGTTTCTTTAATCTCAATCTCTATGACATCTGGTAGATCTATGGATTTGTGGCTGAATATATCAAAGTGATGTGAATCAATGTCCAAGTTATTGTTATTTCTTTTTCTGCCTTTGTGTTAAGCTTCTCAATTCGCGTTTTGTCCTGTATTGCTTGGATTTGGTCTAATATTAGTATTTTCTGTGTCTCTATGAACCCTTGCGGCTCAGCCACATTTTGATCCAATCGGAAGTCGAGGCTTGTTCTTTCTGTTAGTCCACGGGCATGTCGGGTTTGAGTGAACTAATGTTACCGATTTCGGATGCTTTTTTTTTTTTTTTTAACGATTTCTTTGAGTCTCGGCGATGAGTTCGAGTCCTGAAAATCGTTAATATTATTCCCCCAGTCCATGCTTACCACACGTTTGACAATGTGTCTAATCCAGCCTAGGTGTTTGCATTACCGATTCTCGATTGTTCTTGAACACGTATAGGCAGGTTTCACGTGTTATAAACCTCTTGTTGTTTGTTGGTCTTCATTTGCATCATTAGACAAAATCTAGGCATTCCCCTTTTTCTTTTCTTTTTTTTGTTTCATTTTGTGGTAGGAATGTTGGGGATTATACATTATGCGAGATCCTTCGTATCTTATGGCTATAATGCTTCAATTTTTTCTCTTTAAGTTATGGAGAATTTTTCTTTACTTAAAGTACATCCTCACTCTATCTCAATTGGTTGTCTCCTTCTCAGGTGAACAATACTGGCGTTGGTGGATCCATTATCGACGCTGATGCTTTGAGAACTTCGGTGGATCCATGCAAAGTTTCGCCTTGCCGGTGCCAATCCACGAAGACATATTCTTTTGTAATTTTGTTTTTAAGTATTCACTTATCAAATCCAATGTGATGAAGTTGAACAATGAACTATATTACTTCATTATTGTGATGTTATGTATGAAAGGGTCTATGTAGAGATCTAATGAGGTATTCTTCTTTTAGGTAGCTTTTATTGTACAAATTTTACTTACGAAATTTTGTTCCAAGTATGCACATGACCATGTTCAGAATGTTTGTCTTCACCGAAGCATTTCATTAGAGTGATAATGCAATATCAAGTTTACACTTCATTGAAAAAAAGGCACGTGAGAAGAATTTGGTACAAATTTTATTTATAAAATTTTCTTCAAAAGTATGCACTTATAACCATGTTCAGAATGTTTGACTTTACTCACCATGAACAAAATTAAATTGATGAGCATTTTATGATAATGAGAATTCAAAACCAAGTTTACACTTTATTAAAAAAAAAAAAACAAATGGGAAAATTTTGGGACAAACTTAAAAGATTTTCTTCCAAGTAAGCAAATATGATCAAGTTTAGAATATTTATTTTCACTTAATATGAACAAAATTAAATTGATGAGCATTTCATGAGAATGATAATTCAATACTAAGGGCCTGTTTGGCAACTTGCCCAACAAGCGCCCATTCCGATTTTTGTTCTCGGAATCGCCGGGACGAGAATTGCGTTTGGTAAATTTTTGTTCCTAACAATTTTGGACAAGATTTGAGAATAAAAAAATTTGATTCTCGTCCGAGAATCGAAAAAAAGAATCAAAACGGTAAAACCTTGTTCTTCTCTTTTATCATCTCGGTTGCCATTCGCCATCGCCCGCCGCCGTCCGCCGCGCCGCCGCGGCCGCCGCCGGCCGGTCGCCGGTCCACCGCCGGCCGCCGCCGCCGTCGCCGGTCCACCGCCGGCCGCCGCCGCCGCCGGTCGCTGGCCCCACCGCCGCCGCCGCCGGCGCCGGTCCACCGCCGGCCGCCGCCGCTGTCGCCGGCCCACCGCCGGCCGCCGGTTCGGCGAGATCGCGGAGGCTCGCCCGAGCCGGGCGAGGTCCGGCGAGCTCGGGCGGAGGCAAGCCCGGCCCCACCGAGGCTCGGCCTCGCCGGATCTGCGAGGCCCGGCCTCGCCGTGGCGGCCGGCCTCGCCCGGCACCCGAGGCCGACACGCCACCGACGGGCCGGGCAAGCCTCGCCGCCGGTGGCCAGGCGAGCCTCGCCGGCACCGGGCGAGGCTCGACCTCGCCGGATCGGGCGAGGTCGAGCCTCGCGCCGGGCCGGGCGAGCCTCGCCCGCCGGCCGTGAGGCTCGCCCGGCCCGCCCGGTGGCCAAGCCTCGCCGAGGCCGGGCGAGGCCGGCCCGGCCACTGCGAGGCCGAGCCTCGGCGGGCCGGGCGAGCCTCGCCAGTGCCCGGCGAGGCTCGGCCGACGAAGGCGACCTCGTCGAGGGCCGGCGGCGCTCCGTGAGCGTCGCCGCCCTCGTCTGGCCGATCGCCGGTCCGGCGACCGGCCAAATGAAGAAGAAGAAGAATAGGAAAAAGGGGAAAAAAAAAGAAAAGAAAAAGAAAAAAAAAAAAAAAAAGTAAAAAAGTAAAGAAATTATTTAAAATTTATTTAAAAATCAAAAGAAATTATTTAAAATTTATTTAAAAATCAAAATAAATTAATTTGGAACATGAATCAATTAATACGGTACCAAACGCAATTCTATTCCGAGAATAAAAATTTTGAACGGTTACCAAACACGTGTTTTTACTCGAATCGGTTCAGGAGCAGAATCAAAAAACCGCTTCTTATCGGAATCGGCTCCTGGAATAATCGTTACCAAACGCGCCCTAAGTTTACACTTTATTAAAAAAACAATTAAAAAAATTGGAACAGAAATTTCATGCATTACCAAACGTGTTTTGTTCTTTTTTTATTCCGTAAAAAGAAATTTTTTGATTCTAAACGCGTGTTTTTCCTTTTATTCTAGAAACAGAAATTTTATACGATTCCAAACGCGTTTTTGTTGAAATTGCTCTGAACGTAAACACTTTTTCTATTTCTCGCTTCCCTAACAATTTTTAAACAGAAACGTTACCAAACGCACCCAAGGCTGCTGAGAAAACGAGCCGACCGCTTTCCAGAGAGGGAAAAAGAAAAAGAAAGAAGAAAGAAGAAAGAGAGAAGAAAAAGAATATTGTTTTTATCCCGCACTTGGCTTGGCGAAGCAGATGATCTGAAACAGCAGAAGCGAAGTCGCTGTCGTACCCAATCGAGATCGAGTCGAGAGAGAGAACATCGAAAGGTTCGCCATGGGCGACGAAGGTCCCAAGCTCTACGCCAACAAGCCCAAGAAAGGTAACGCAGCACCGTCACTCTCCCCCCACCCACCCACCCTTTCGAGCCTCATCATCGTCAACCAACCCTTCCGATCCAACCTGAGAAAACAATGGCAAAGAAAGGTGTAAACTTCATATAAAGAAGTATATCAATCGAGTGAACAGCAACCTTGCACCACCTTTGAGAATCTTTTGTCCGGGCGCGTCTTTTCTTCTTCTTCTTCTTCTTTTTTTTCTTTTTTTTTTTAATCTCAGTAGTCGACGCCACCCCCGATCGTTTTTTCGCTTCCGCAGCGCAGCTGAAGCAGAGCGCGAAGGAGTTCGCCCCGCCGCCGCCGTCGTCGTCGGCCGCGGCGTCGTACACGATGGGGTCGCAGCCTCCGCCCCCGCCGCCGCCCCCCAAGGAGTCCTTCGCCCGCCGCTATAAGTTCCTCTGGCCCCTGCTCTTGACTGTCAATCTCGCCGTTGGAGGTCCGTGCGTTTTTTTTCCCCCGTACGTGCTTATGGGTGTTTGTTAAAATGCCTCAACTGGTTTCGGGGCGTTAATTCGGTTATGTGGTCGTCGCATGAATCTGATGGGTGGGTACTAGTCCTATGCACTCCACCAGTCGATTGATCTGATACTGCAGTTGCGGCTGGTGGAAAGGGCACTTTATGGTGAGATTTAAGTGATGGAAGTTGAATAGATTTCAGACTCTCATGGCTAGCACTTGCTGACGCGTCTTGCAAGGGTTGGTTGCGCAGCATATATTTGTATGTGTTTTCACATGACATACAGTAGACTGCATTTCCAAATTGGACCTACAAAAGGTCTTCCATGAACTATACGAAATATCTTAATTGGTTTGATGGTTAAAAACTAGAACTCGTGAACGTTCTAGCTAGCTTTGGTGGATGGATGACCACGAGTGAGAAGTCTAGTACAATAGGAGGTTAGTGGGAGTTATCTTGCCAGTGTCTTGGGTTTTAGGCCTTGCACTAACAGTAACTTGTTCTTCAAAAATGGTCCGCTAAATCTTTTTGATTATTTTGAGGGATGGCACCTTAAGTATGAACTCCATGTGAAATGTTATGTAGACCAATTCCTTTTTTTCTCTTGATCGTTCTTGAAGTTCTGAAGCCAACTCATTTACGGCATGCAATGACAACAGAGGTGTATCTTGTGAGCGTACACTATTAGGGGCACCGCTTTAAGTATGCGGCAGAACTATTGCTTGAGGTTCGTGTTGGATATTCCACAATACTTCTTTCTGATAATTTGGAAGAAGATAGCAAATTTTGTTGAGGAAACTGGCAATCATTACTCATTAGTCGAGAACTCTATGAAATGCCCTTTGGAGACGGGAGCCCTGCATCCTGCTCTTTATTTTTATTTTTTCCTGGTATTCTCCTTGAAGCTCACATTATGCCCTCCAAGAAAGTGGTGTAAGAGATATGCTGTATGGTTATGTTTACAAGCATCATGAAGGAAAAGGAATAGTTTATTTCTTGCTCTGTCAGGTATATCTGCTTATAGTGATAACTGCTATCACATGGGTAATGTATTAGAATGAATGAATCCCCTTCTTCCATTTATTCAAAATTTGGGAAAGGAAACCTGTTAATAGGATCAATGCACATGCCAAATGGATGGAGAGTTCCGGCAGAACCCTACTCCTTCGATTGCCTGTATTGCCAATGCAGTTGAATGTGGAAATCGTCATGATTTGGCTCTGATGTCGCTTATTCAAGCTACTGTGATTATTTTGTTATGCACAGTTGTTTGTGGCAATGTTGCAAATTCTCCATGGATATTAGTTCCTTGGGATGCATCGCATGATGAGACTCTGAAATGCATGAATTTCTGAAGATACAGCAAGTGAAGCGGGATGGACTCAATGCTTGCTTAATGACCTTTACCAAAACTATGTTACCTCAGCTTACCCTCACCTATTCCACCTGTTTGTCTGGAATTTGGATATCACTAGCATATTAACCTATATAGAAAATATGATAAAAGGCAGAAGGTCCTGAAGAAATTATAAACTAGTGAGATTACTGATCTCGGTCACATTGCTTTTATGATAGAAGGAATATATTTTTGCAGTTTTTTTATTGCTACATATCTATTCTTCTTTGATTTATCCATAGCTTAAACCAGCTGGAAATTGTAGCTTAAGAATCTTTTGAGCTGTCCTGTCATCTCGTGATTGTATCGTCAGGCAACTAAGTATATGATCATGGTGTGCCTGCTAAGCAATTTAGTAAATCCCTTAGAAATCTTGTCAACCTGTCTCCTTGTGATTTCTAATCTTCGAAACCTCGGGGCCTTTGCTTGTTTGACTGAATATTACATATTCTTGTAGCTTACCTGTTCATGAGGACCAGCAAGAAGGACCAAACCATAACAGAGGAAGAAGATTCCAAAGCTGTATCCTCAACCCCAGTGCCAACTACAGTGACCACGACTATTGCTGCTACTGAGAAACCTGTACCAATCATCGCAGAGCCTGTGAAACCACGAGAGCCAATTCCAGAGGATCGACAACGTGAACTCTTCAAGTGGATACTGGAGGAGAAGAGGAAGCTCAAACCTAGAGATCGTGAAGAAAGGAAGCGCCTTGATGAGGAGAAAGCCATTCTCAAACAATTCATTCGTGCAAAGTCTCTTCCACCTGTTTAATGGATCGCCTTGCTACTCATCATGCCATGGGGCTACTCAGATTAAGCAACCCTTTCTCTTCCAGGTGTTGAACTTTTGTTGCTCAATCTGAATGAATTTCATGATTGAAGAACTTATTCTCATGGACATTGAACCATCATCCTCTGGAGGGTTATCTTCCTGGAATTCAGTTCAGTTCATTTGCTTGTACATGTCTTCTTTTGAAAAATATTGGCAGTAAAAAGCTTTTTAAAGGGCTACAAGAATCTCTAGTATTGTAGGAGGTAGGAGATATAGCTGTGTCATTTTTCATTTTTTCAATCTGTCGTCTGTTTTGCCTCATAAACAATGGTTATGCTAAATGCTAGGGTTAGGAATTTGATGATATTGAAGGGGAACCGTTTGTATACAAGATGTAGAGGACAGGACAAGCTTTTGGAGACATGAACATAATGCTTTGAAATTCTTCCCTTCGCGTCAGCTCTTGTTGCTGGTTCGTAGAATTTAGCTAATTACTTGATTCAATTAAACAATACATCACCATTAGCTGCGAGTACTGGTCAGAAATGCAAAGGGTATATAAGGCAAAAGACATGTATAGCTAGACGATTCGACCCTCCCCATCAATGCATAATTTGCTAATGGTAGAAACATAAAAAGGTGTAATTTTGCTAGGTTCTGATTTAGACCCGTTGTTTTTAAATGTTCAATGTGTATCTAGCTGTCGAAGACATTCCCTAACGTCCTCGAGATGTTAGATGGCAAACGCAAGCACCGACAAAACTTGTGGGCTTTGATGCGAAATGTGTTATATCAACGATATACGTAATGGACAATAAACCGAATCATCATGAGTTACGCAGTTTGGACAAAGGAAAAGAGAGTTGCTTATAAATAATGGGAAAAAAAAAGAAAAAAAAAGTTTGAGATTCCGAAGAATGAAGAATTGGGTCAAAGGTTTTATGGGTTCAAATGCGCTTGATGATGGTCAAAAAGAAAATTTGGGAGTTGCAACTTGCAAAGTAATTTATTCATAGCTGTCGGTTTAATTGGAAGATGAAAGCTGGGAAAGCTTTATGTCTGTGGTGTGTACGTCGATAAGTTAGACTAAGCTGACTTCTCCATGCACGGAGCAATGCCATGATTTTTGTGGAAAAGAAATTGTATTTTTTGAATGCATGCGTTTATGCAATCATGGGTTCCCTCTGCCTTCAATGATACAAATCTAGGGTTTCCACTAATTTATGATAATTGCAGCTTTTTTGGTTGGTTCTTGTTTAATTTTGAAGCTACTCAGCAGGACTTGGGACAACCGAAAGGTTAAGCTCTAAGTATGATTATCTGATCATAAACAACGAGAATTTTTCGGGTCAATTCGAGGGCAATACATAATATTTCTCTCGTTTTCTTTCAAAGTGGTTTTACTTTTTATTCAATGATTATTGATTTTGATTGAATGGAAACGTTGTGTTTTGAGAGTACTGAAAAGTCGGGGAGAGAGACAGAGTTTGTGTTGGATTTAAGTCCCACGCATGCACGAGGAGGTTCTAACTCGCTTTGCCACAAGAAATTAGGGACGTGGCGGACTATCTTTGAGCTCATTCCTCAAGACTTCGCATCATACCCATTTCCACACAGATTTTTCTACTGTTATCCATGATGATAACGGATCTAAACTCTTAGGTTTGCCAGGCGAGGTGAAGAGTTTGATTTCAAAGACTCGAGATAATGCACTTAACAAATGTTCCAATGACTCGAGATTTGATTAGAAAAATTGTGAAAGTAGAATGATTTGATTATATAAATTAAAAGTGCATGAATATCATTAGAAAATGCATGAAAGTACATGGACGAAAAGTAGAGGACTATCTTTGAGCTCATTCCTCAAGACTTCGCATCATACCCATTTCCACACAGATTTTTCTACTGTTATCCATGATGATAACGGATCTAAACTCTTAGGTTTGCCAGGCGAGGTGAAGAGTTTGATTTCAAAGACTCGAGATAATGCACTTAACAAATGTTTCAACGACTCGAGATTTGATTAGAAAATTTATGAAAGTAGAATGATTTGATTATATAAATTAAAAGTGCATGAATATCATTAGAAAATGCATGAAAGTACATGGACGAAAAGTAGAGGATTTACCGTGATCTTGTGGACTGTGTTTGACCCATCATAATACTGATGTTTATAATAAGAAAGCGCATGAAAACCAAACTCAAATTCAAAGTATGGAAGTTCTCCCTTTGATGCTCGTGTCAAGTTGTTTTGCCATTAGAAGAGGGTCCACTGTAGCTATAATTCAGAATGCAGCCGTGCGGCTGATGGATACCGCAAGAGCCCCATCTCCAGCTAATTTAAACCCTCTACCCGAATGTGTAATCATGAGCAGATTAGCTTGGCTTTTGCGACCAATAATTGCTGCGGAAATTTGGGTCCCGAGTATTATATCACACGTTCGGGGAATGAGGATCGTCACATGTGATCCTCATTATGAATTGTCTTGATTAGATTTCATTGATTTGAGTTTTGGCTTCGCACGGATGAGATCAAGTCCTTGACAGATCTTCATTTTGCTTCTCTCCATGCTGATTGCTCAAGTGATCGGCGTTTACTTTTACAGACACGACTCATCCGAGAAATCATGCCTGGCTAGTCTGTGCGGATGCACGCAAACGTACCTCGTTTGATGCACATAATCACTGTCGTCTAACTAACTTGCCGAACGTGTGTAGTTCGTGTTCCAAACAAGGATGAAAGCCAAATTACCAATAGCAGGAGCATCTAACAGAAGCAAGCAGGAAATGATATTCACGCGAATAAAGCTTTCTTCCATCTTTAGTGGCCTTACCATCACGGTCACAATCAAGGACTACAGAATGATTTCTTTCTTGAATGGAACAAGAAAACCTGGATATTGATTAGACTCGTGCATCACTTTTTATAAGCGACAAAAGGAAGTAATCACAAACGCACAACATGTAAATTATATGTGGAGATAATTAACTATCTTACCTTACAACCCTTGAACCTGAATATCAAAACAGGCTCTTCGGACATCTCATGAGACCTCTTTGGTTCACTTGAGAGCCTTTGCCGAAGCAATTCCATCTAGTGAGATCCCATAACAAAGGAACTTAAAAAGAACGTAAAGAAGCTTGTGTAAGTTCTTCAACTTCCTTAATCTGTTTGATGCAGATTTTTCGCCATACACATAATACAAACTATTAACGCAGTGATTGATATATCAAGACTGTTGGCATAAAGAAAAGATTTCACCGTCGGCACTCACTCAAACAAATCCAATTTAATATCCCTAACACTAATCAAATCACTCACCTTTAAATTGGAGAAACTCTACCCTACATGAGCTTGGAATCAAAAAACTCTCTCTCTCTCTCTCTCTCTCTCTCTCTCTCTCTCTCTCTCTCTCTCTCTCTCTCTGTGTTAAGTATATATTTAACTGAAGCATACAGTACAGTTCAACAGAGAGAGAGAGAGAGAGAGAGAGAGAGTTTCAGAAAGAGAGAGCTTCGAGTTGGAAAGAAAATGGATAATGCCTTGATTTTGTTGACAACAGCAATCTTATATTGTGCCATCGTTTTCTGCTACAAAGTGATCGTCATGTCATTGAGGCGCAGTCGGCATCAGAACCCACCTCTTCAACTTGAAGTCCCTCCAGGTTCTCTTGGATGGCCCTTCATCGGTGAAACCATCGAGTTTGTCGCTTCTGCCTACTCAGACAGACCCGAGACCTTCATGAACAAACGGCGTCACATGTAAGTTCAGTTCAGTCACAGTATATAGGACGTATTCACTATTCTTTTTTCCATGTATAAATGTCGTTGAGAAAAAAAAAAGGATTTTTTCTGTGATTCTAGCAATGCGATCGAAACATCGCTTACAAAAATAATCTTTCAAAAGATTTCCTCATAAGCATTAAATCCCACTGTTTTGATGACTAGTTAAATTGAGTTGGGCCATAGTATGCGTAACGTCAATTATCTACCACGTTGGGATTTTCATTGAAGATTGACTAACTTGACCGTTGTACGATTGTGCTAAGAAGAGATTATGCAAGAATTGAGCTCCTGTCCTTCTTTTTGGTTTTCTTTGGTATGTGTATAGGTATGGAAAGGTGTTCAAGTCACACATATTTGGGAGCCCCACGGTTGTATCAACCGATGCAGAAGTGACCAAATTCATTCTGCTAAGTGATGCCAAGACTTTCGTGCCATCATACCCAAAGTCCCTCACCGAGCTGATGGGCAAGACCTCCATTTTGCTCATCAACGGAAGCTTGCAGAGGAGGATTCATGGCCTTGTTGGGTCTTTCTTCAAGTCGCCCCAGCTCAAAGCACAGATCACCCAAGACATGCAAAAGTACGTCCAGCAATCCATGGCATGTTGGAGGGATGATCACCCAATACTCATCCAAGATGAAGCCAAAAATGTACGTCTCTCTCTCTCTCTCTCTCTCTCTCTCATGGTCCTTCACTTTTTCAGTAGGCTATTTCTTTTCTTTTTTCCTATCCTGCTTTATTGAATAACTTTAAAATGCAGCTATTATTCACTTCCTCACAAGTTTGAGATGAACTTTATTGCCAAAAGCTTGATATGACCTAGAAATGAGTCAAAAGATGAAAACGAAACCTTCTCTCTCCTTGGATATGTAATGAATGTGAACTTTGAACTTTTTTATGTGGCTTCTACCTAGTTTTGAGATGATTTCGCTGTAGAAGTGGGGAAGCCCCAGTTGCTGCCAATGGGCTGCATAATGATATTGCATGGCCATACGTTGTCTTGAAATTTTGGTCCAACATAATTATCTTCTAAGCTTAAAAGGAAAGGGGAAGAGAAAAAGAAACTCTTTTTTCTTTTTATAGTATAAACCAAAGTGTCCCTTTTATTTTCCTTTGTCTGCAGATTGCCTTTCAAGTACTGGTCAAGGCCTTGATTAGCCTTGATCCTGGCAATGGAATGGAGTTCTTGAAGAAACAGTTCCAAGAATTTATCTTAGGGCTCATGTCTCTTCCAATAAATGTACCTGGAAGTAGACTTCACAGATCCCTTCAGGCAAGCTAAATTAATCATTTGAAATTCATTTTTTTTGCCTTCATAATATATTTCTCATCTTATTGTTTTTCTTTTCTTTTGTTGGCTTCAGGCAAAGAAGAGAATGTCCAAATTGGTGAAAAATCTTATAAAATCTAAAAGGAACAAAGGTCGAATGATCTCAACAGTGGCACAAGATGTAGTGGATGTTTTGCTAAATGACTCAAATGAGAAGTTGACAGATGATTTAATAGCAGATAATATCATTGATATGATGATACCAGGAGAAGATTCAGTGCCAGTTCTGATTACTCTAGCAGTAAAATACCTCTCAGATTGTCCAGCTGCTCTACAACAGTTAACGGTATGGCCTGCACTTTAATTTGGCAAAATGTTACACCTAGATAATCAAGGCGGTTCTATTATAGTTTATGCGAGCTGCAATAACATAAGGATCGTTATGTCATCATTTGAAATGTATAGTTATGCAGTTAAGATCATTCATCTTCATGTGTAGACTCTTGAATTAATTAGACCCCAAGTGAGACTCACTTGATTCGAGGGC
This sequence comes from Eucalyptus grandis, assembly GCF_016545825.1. Classification (NCBI taxonomy): domain Eukaryota; kingdom Viridiplantae; phylum Streptophyta; class Magnoliopsida; order Myrtales; family Myrtaceae; genus Eucalyptus; species Eucalyptus grandis. The sequence goes on along the minus strand of NC_052617.1, from coordinate 42,515,995 downwards.
TTAGTCACGCGTGTGCTTAACACATCCAACAATGACTCACTATGAGAAGTAGTCTATCCTTTTCTGAGATCTTATACTACTTTTTAGCCAACCAACAAAATTGCAAAGAGGACTAGGATTAGTTGGCTTTTACTTTAATTTTAAAGAAAAATTTTGTGCTCCAAGTTTTTTAGTTAAACCTTTGAAATCCATGGATAATCATTTGGGTCCATCCTAGTTTGAGAGAGAATCTATGTCCAACGGTAAAAGATAGGCCATTGTCACTCCATTCGTTGTTGAGCTATTGATCGATTACCCCAGGAGGAAAACATGAAGCTGAAAAGAAGCAAGGCAAAGCTTGGGGAGCAATTGAGTTGGAATGACTATTTGTCCCTATCATTCACACAAGATGTAAGTTTTCTTATCAGAACTGATGGGTCTCATCCTTTAGTGGAGTTTAAAATGAAATAGCAGCTCAAGAACTGGATGATCCAAACAGGTCATTACAGAGACTCTAAGGATGGGAAACATAATAATCGGAGTGATGAGAAAGGCGATGAGAGATGTCGAAATTAAAGGGTACTCAATTCCAAAAGGGTGGTGCGTACTTGCATATTTTCGGTCAGTTCATCTTGATGAGACCAACTATGAATGGCCATACCAGTTTTACCCATGGAGGTGGCAAGTAAGATTCACGTAACCCTCTCGCTTGTCTGTTGTGTCGTCTGTTTTGGATAAGATATGTATTCTATTGCTCTTATGAATTGATGAGTAAATTTTGGATGCAAATTTATGAAGCATAAAGAGATGATGACGAATAGCAACTTCACTCCTTTTGGAGGTGGACAACGACTCTGTCCTGGACTGGATTTGGCCAGGCTGGAAGCTTCCATCTTCTTACACCATCTCGTCACTCAATTTAGGTAATATTCCTTTTCTCTGTATCAGAATACATTTGGATGCACGTGCCATAAGGATCTTTTCAATTAAGTTACATAATACTCCACTCCTAAATCGAGGAGTTTCATATCCCAAGAGAAATCGCCTTCTGAAATTCTAAGGCAAGCATGCCATGATTTTCGAATGCGATTGACATGAGTTATCAGGCACAATTGCCGTCTCCTACAAGAAAGCAGAACAAAATTCAGCCAGTTGAAAGTACACAGGTAGCTATTGTGCATCTCGAAAGTAACAGAAATTCTCTAATCTGTACATACTTAGAAAGACAAAAGATGACTTAAGACTCTTGCATGCCATCCTCATTCAATCTACTGATTACCCGGAAGCCGTACAATATGCAGGAACAGTTACTCTGACCTCGGATACATTCAAACAGAGTCAAATTCAAACTTTTTGGTCACTGCATCATGCCCAGACTCATGAGGGAGGTTGAGAGTGACACCCAAACCTAAAATAGTGGTGTCAAATTCACGCTTTTGGTCACTGCATCATGCCCAGACTCATGAGGGAGGTTGATGAGAATGACATCCAAACCTAACATAGTGGTGTCCACATGTTATTCACCCAACTAATGATAGCCAGAACCATTAAGATAAACTAGTGGTCACGTTCCCTTTTGGACTGATCTCAAAAACCCAACAGACCAAACATTGATGGGTCGAGTGATTTAAAATCTCTTCGTTCGGCTGAGATCTGCGCATGATCCGCCATGAGCGGCAGTTGACAATATTTTAGAGGACTCTCATTCCTAAATTCTTTTGCCCCCTCTCTCTGGCACTGTTATTAGTATTATTTCTAATGCAGTAGGATCTCAAACTATTTCATGCAGTTGGAAGGCTGAAGATGACACAGGTAGTGAACTTCCCCACGGTGAGACTGAAGAGGAGAATGCCAATTTGGGTCAAAAGGAGATGATATTCATAGAGCTGCTTTGGCCTCCCCCCAAAAGAAGCGATGAGGGGGAAAAAGAAAGATAGCTGCAACAAGACTCTCACACAATGACAGTGTAAAGATCAAATAGAAGGAAAGTGAAATTGAGATGCATTTGTGCTCCAAGACACACGTGTGGGAGCATCATCACAGCAGGAGCTTGACCACCTTTTGTTTTCTTCAGTAGATTAAAGATGATGAACATCTAGGCAACAGAATGTGTAATTTTCTTGGAACCCAAATTTAGAGTCCTTCTCACTTCCATCAAATTTCAACTTCATATGTACGAAAGCTAAGTAGAGTTCAGCTCACCGACAGAAGAAAAGGAGAATAAGGAAAAGTTAGGAGGTAAAATCGAGAAGAAAGTGCCTACCTTTTTTTTTATATTATTATTTCTTTGTTCAGATGATGGGTTTGCATGCAATGATACCAATCTTGGGTCCCCTGAAATTAATGTTAATTGGGGGATTCATTTTCCAATTATGCGTTACTTAGCTGCTCAATCACATCTTCACGGTAGGCGGGGCTAGGGTCAAAAGCAGAATCTGGAAGGGCCTTCAATGAAGCTTCAACCACATGGGAACAATTATTGGAGCAATTTGTTTACAGGCCTTTTGCTTTTGGCAATGCATGATGGTACGGTTAAGCAACATGAACTTCAATCATTACTAACAACAAAAGCAGATTTTTTTTTTAAGTATAAAGGGTGAGCAGAGACAACCACCGTTGATAATTAAGGTTGAATGGTTTTAGAATCGATTTAAATTACACTTGAAATCTAAAATCTATTTTATTGGAATCATTTCCCCAATTTTTAGAACCTGAAATTTTCTCTACATAACTTGAAATCTAGAACCTACTCTATTAATCAGTTTAAGATTAGCTTCAGGGTCTAATCGAGAACCGACCAATTTTTCTTTTTTTGGTTTCATTTTTAGTTCTGCAATGAAAGTAAATGTAACGACAAATATTCCTATTAAAATAAAATAAACAATAAAAATTTCAAAATATGTAACCACAGTTCATCGATTTCTGGTTCTCAATCGAGTTAAGTTCTTAACCAGGAATCGGGAATTGAATCGCATGATACTAGTTTCTACTTTTTTTGCAATCAAGAATGAGACAGTTACTTGGAGAAGTTGAAACTAGACTGATTCATATGGCTAGTTCAGTCTGATTTCCAATTCCTTACCCCGATGCTCCCCCTAGATGACCACCCACAGGTGTCAGCACGGGAATTCCACCCTCATGATGATCAGTTTGAACCACTGTTACCGTTCACTTCCATGAGCTCCTCACCGCCGCTCCATAATAGATTCGTTGGGAGTAAAGCTGAATAATCGTACGTCATAACAAGCGACTTGAACCTACGTCGCAAACAAAGTAAGGCTTCTAAGGTCGAGGACCAATTGAGGATTTTGAATATATGATCTCGGACCCAGAACCACCTGAGAATAAGATCTACACCACCAAGCCAACCACCATGGTGGTGACAATAATGGAAGTGTTGCATCAAATAAATGAGGAAGCTAGGAATATAAGAAAATGACCTTACTAGATATTTTTTATTCTCGTCATGATAATCAACAGTGTTGAGATACACACGATACATGTTTATGGTCGTGGATGGTTGCCTATGAAAAGAAAGAAATCATTTTTTTTTTTTTTTTTTTTTTTTTTGGGTAAGGAATTGAGTGTACATGCAGTTCGTGGTTATTTAACGGGTGTGAACTTGGTGATTACTCAACAAAGAAGGAAATGGATAATTTTATCGTTTGATGCAAAAATAATTTTGAATAATTAAAACTGAGACAAATAGGAGCTTTGACCTGACAATCGAAGACTAGCAAAAAAAAAATTATGAATTAAAGAACTCCCTAAATAATTGCAATATAAAAGAATAATCTAAAAATATACATGGGAGAATTCTTTTGATATACAGGGATAATTTGGGATTATAATCATTTTCTTTCATTTGTTGGGGGCAATATGAAAACAAATGTAAACGGTAAGACAATTGGGTGTTTTCCCTTAGATATATAAAGTATTTTCTGAACACATGAAACCCAGAAAAGGAAGAATAGGATTGCCTCGTTGGAAGTATTTTTCATGGTGGAACGACTAAAGTGAAAGGGGATTAAATAAGAAGTGGAGAAGGCTTAAATTCGATCAGAAGAGGATTCTCTCTATTCCTGCCGATTATTGCAAATCTTAACTTTCGTATAGATGTACATATATTTTTAATTGCGCTCTGGTACCATTTGCTGAGTTGCGTGCTACCGAAAAATCACTTGTGAATTGGGTGTGCAAGTGGTCATTGCCAATGTTACAAACCAGTCAGAACCTATCGACCCTAATCTCCATTTTGCTTCTTTCAAGAAAGAGTGCCATCCTCAGATAGTTCATTTTAGCCAGGGGCCCTATCCCATGCCGGGACTGCTTCACTACCAGTAATGTGTCATTCCAAATGAAAGAGAACAGTCACTTCTGGAAAGATACCCCTCCATCACCCCAAGAACAAAATAAGATCATGTAACGATTGCATGATCATAACTCATCACTTATATAACGATAAGCTAAAGCCAATCCTTTGGTAATACAAGACCCAAAGATGAAGCATAACTTTTACAACTAGTAAATAGCTTCCAGTGATAAAGATAGAACAGGCATAAAAAGTTCTTCCCCTAGATTTGGAAGTGGCAATTATTAATTTCTGATTACCTGTGACGACATGCAAGGTCTACAGCAACTCTAGACAATTAGCAGAAGGCAGCTCTGAGTGAGAAATTAATTCTGGGATCTCAAACAAACGAGATGAATTATTCAGGTTATTTGCAACAATAGCGGCATAATCAAGGGTTAAATGCTGAAAAGCCCACCAGCGAGTTGCGTCCTCCAAATCCAAACAAATTTGAAATGCCTGCAACGACAAACGTGCAATTAACCTGAGATAGTGAGATGTACCTTTCAAACCGATGTTGATATAGTACCAATTTGTTCGGGGTAATCACTCACCAACATTCACTTCATGCTGCCAATGCCAATTCTTGTTTGTAACAGTGTCAAATGCCACAGAGGTCTCAGGATTCTCCAGATGATGAAATGAATGCCACAGACTCTTAGATCAAAACAGACCCCAGCCAGCTACCTAACACTGTTCTACCAAGGCAAAGATCTTCTACAATATAGTTGGTTACACACAAGCAAAAACATGTTTGCATGGAGAGGAAGGACAAGACTATCAATGAATAAGTTAACCAGTGACTATTAATATCACACTTCACGGGGTCATTTGTCATTTGCTTCCTCAATAGAAAAACTTCTCATCCATATAAATGTATATACTTTGTTTATACATCTTCTCTGCCCCCCATTTAAAATTTCCTTTGGCACAACACTAGTTACTTGAGGTTTCTTTTTGAAATATCTCGTCGCACTATTGCAATGAGATGAATATGCAACTATCGTGTTAAGAACTTACCAGTGACTAAGAGTTTGGTTTGTACATTAGATTTCAGTGACATCTGCCAAACAAACTTCAGGTTAGTTTAGGGTGAATTTTCATGGGTCTCTTCATCCAATCATTCCACACATAATGAATTCTAACAAGCACACTCTTCCTAGTTCACAGCTTAGAGCTATTCAATTATAAGCACTAAGTATAAAGAACATACAGACTTATAGTAGGACATTGCCACCCTGTTGTGATGGTGTTCACCGTTGCAATGGCTTCCAAACCAGCAGCTCGGAGAAAGTGTCCAATCATAGACTGATACAACAGAAATATGTTAAAACGTATCAACAGCTGATAACAAAGGGTGCAGGAAAGGAACATGTATTTACACACATGCACACACATGTGGGCATGAGAGAGAGAGAGAGAGAGAGATTACCACAGTTGCATTAATTTCAATTCTGAGGTATGTTTAAACACCTTTTTTGTGGCACTAATCTCAGCAGGTCCTCAGCAAGAGCTGAAGTTGCATCTGCATTTTTGTAGTTAAACTGAAGGATGAAGAACTTCTTCAATCAAGCGATCTCTGATGCCTAGTAGTATGATGCACTCGATTTTCAAGAACAGATATGAACCTAGAACGGGAGAGTCAATTAGATTCTGCACCTCTAGTGCGATAGGCCCATAATAAGGATGTTCTAGCAACTTTAGGCCTTCATTTAACCCTTTGGGAGAAAACAAACAAACAAACAACTTAAGGCATGTATTTGACCAAAAAAAAAAACTTAAGGCATGTACCATTCAACATTGCTCTTTCTTAATTCCACACCCATTTTCACATCCAAAGTAGCATCAGCATCTGCAGATGTCTGGGCTGGAACAGAGTTGATGATTTACAAAACTTCTTCTACATAACGAAAACAAATGAATTAAAAACCAGAGCCAGTCTTATGCAATTTAACTCTGCGAGATTCATGCAGCAAAGTACACTAGACTCCAATGCCATAGCAACCAGCATTCATGTGATGCAAATAAGCAATCCTAAGCTGACTGTTGATTCATTTCCAGTCACAAGCACTCAGTCAAAACCTCAATACTTCCTGGAAATCAGATCCAAAAGAATTCACTTTCCTACCTAGATGCACACCTGACTTCCCTACTGACAAGTAAAAACTACAGAAAAGGGAAAGGGGAAAGATAAACCGAAGGCAAAATATAAATAGAATAAAGGAAGGTGGTTAAGTTACAATTTATGCACAAAACAAGCTTAAGAAAGAGGTTTAAGTTACAATGGATACACTTCACCAAAAGAGTTCAAGGATCTCAAGAGCTTAGAGGGGAAGACATTTAACGAAGTCAGATTTTTAAGGGATTGAATGGCTATTCATGTAGCTACAGCAGGAATAATTCCCTCGGGAAATGAAGATAGCTTGAATTTTCAATCAATTACAGTCAGGCTGCCTTGGTCATAAGTTGGAGAGAGCAACAAGGCAGAAGGAAAAGGTGGGTATTCAGGATGAACAAAAGAAATGGAGAACTCCTCTCTTGACCCACACCACAGTAAGAATTCCTTTGTTTAATCTTCTCAACAGAACAAGGACGAATCACCTAAGAAGACTGATCCATACAAGGCTACATGACTGCTTGCTATTATCATATTCAGGATGGTGATCTTCCCAGTGTTCATGCTCCTACTTGAGCCCCAGCTGAGCAACATCTCTTATAGTTTTCATTTCGAAGTAGCAGTCATTGTTGAGGCACTAGCTATACAAAAGATTGGAAGGAAAACGCAACTCTTGATTGTTTCTGTTCTGCATCCAAATATCTAGTGTTAGCATCCTCTTAACTGCCTGAAGATGCATACGAAGATTTTCATAATTCACTCAACAGCTATAAGAATGCTTCTGCAGCAGAGCGCACACAGATGACAGATATTCCAATAGGTATGGACATCCTCATGAATATATTGTACGTTAATGGTAAGGTGGTCAGTACACAGAAAAAAGAAATCATCCAGCAGCAGAAGACATGTCCAAATAGATTTAGTGAAAGGGACTTCTGCTTGAATGCCCAAGCACATGCAAAAACACAAGTATAAGCACTTGCTGCTGCACATACATTCAAAACCTCAAAATCTGCAATCACCTCCAGAACTCACAAAATGAATAAGAAAAAGGTGAGCCCAAAATATATGCATATGCAATAGCATTTATGTAAAAAATGAAAAAGATGAGATGAACAGAAAAAGTAAATTCACCGAAGGGCATACCCTATGGAAGCTGATGTTTATCCTGCTATATAGATTGTCCAAGCCACTGAAGAGGTCGATGGCCCCAGAATATGGTGAATCTACTCAACTGCTTATGGTCCACTCAATCTATACTCCTCCACTTGTAAAATTCTTTCAAAAACCTTTTGGCATCAACTTGTTTCCCACGTTTTGAAAAGGAAAAACCAATATGAGAGAGGGTACCTTCACATGGTACAAATCCTTTCTCATTCATCTCAGTTAGTAGTCTTTTTGCCTCTGCTTTGTATGACCTTTTCAACACTTTATCCAGCCCCAGCTTATTAGAAAGCTCGCACCAACCACAAATTAGAATATCATAGGTTGCAGAGTTAGGCAACACACCCCTCGCTTGCATCTCTTTCATCAGCTCTCTAGCCTGTTCCATTTTTCCCACCTGAGAAAAATCACTAATAAGCACATTATAAGTGCTGGTTTTCGGAACAAAGCCTTTAGTTATCATCTCACAATAGAGTTTCATGAACTCCTTTCTGTTTCCAACTTTACCATGGCCAGTGATCAAAGTGTTGTACGTCATAGCATCAGGAAGTAAGCCGTTTCTTTTCATTTCACCGAATAATTCATCTGCTTCTCTCATCAAACCATTAGATGCCAGACCACCCATAAGAGTATTGTACGTCGCATTATTTGGAGAAACCCCTTCAACCAACAATTGAGAGTATAAAGCGAAAGCTTTATTCAGATGGCTTCCTTGCAATACCCAAGAATCAAGGCATTGTATGTAATTATATCACATGGGATTTCCTTTTTCTTCATATCTTCCAAAACCAAAGTGGCTCTCTTGGTCATCCCAAGCCTGCAAAATGTAATTATGAGGTAGTTGCACACTGCCTGGTTGAGTGCAAGGCCCATTCCCAAAAGTTTCTTGTGCATTTGCCAAACTGCATCGGCCCTCCTGCCTTTTGAAGATGCATCTAGCAAAGCCCTATACATAGTGAAGGTAGGGCATAAACCATGGTTGCACATCTTGTTTACCACATAGAATGCTTTTTCTATCAGGCCAGTTTCACATAGTCCCTTCACGAGAATGTTATATGTAATCAGGTTTGGAGTTAAACCTGAGATCTCCATGTCATCCCAAAGTTTGAGAGCATTATCCAAGTTCCTTTTCTCAATACATGCTTTTATCATCGTATTGTATGTAGCATGGTCTGGAGTCAAACCAAAATCTCTCATTTCAGCAAACACTGATTCCAGTTCATCTTTGCCAAGCTTCAAAAGACCTTTGATCAACACATTATATGCAACAACATCCAACCCAACTTCTTTTTCCATCATTTCCTGAGCGAGCCTTAAGGCATCGGACTCCTTCCCTACCTTGAACAAGCCATCCATCCAAGATGTATAATTCACTCGATCAAGCAACAGTCCTCTAGATATTACATCCTTAATGAGCTCTTCAGCTTCCTCCATCTTTCCTTCCCTTTTCAAGTTGTTCACGATAGCATCAACTACAAACTCATTTTCTTCCAAACCCCTACTTTTCATTTCACTGTAAAGATCAAGAGCAACCTCTTGTCTACCTCCTTTAAAAAAGCCATCAATTAGAGCAGCATAAGTATATATGTTTGGCGATATTTTTAGCTGATCCATCCTCTTCATGATACTAACAGCTCCATCAAACATGCCTCTCTTAATGTAGCCGCATATGATGGAAGTATATGTAATGATATTTGTTGGAATATTTTCATTATCCAGCTTTTCTAGTGTCCGTTCTATTACATCCATATCTCCTAACTTGGACCAGTTGTTGATCAATGCAGAATAGGTGATGTAATTCGGAACTAGACCGTCATTCATCATAGTCCTAAAAAGCTTCTCTGCCTCCCCAATTTTGCCCAATTTGAAAAGCCCATCCATCAAAGAAGTGTACGCAACCACGTCAAAAACAATTCCACGGACTACCATTTGGCTTACAAGTGCAAAAGCATCCACATATTTCCTATTCTTCAGATTGGAATCAATCAGAGTAGTGAACACAATAGGATTAGGATCGATCCCCATATCCTCAATCTCTCCTAAGAGAATCCCTGCTTCGCTCAACCTACTGCATTTGCACAGGCCATTCACAATCGAACCATAAGTAACAGCATCAGGCAAAAACCCATTCATGACCGCCTCCTCATACAAGGAGAATGCTTCGTCAAGGCTTTTATTCTTACAGTACGAACTCATGAGTGTAGTGTATGTAATGAGATTTGCTTGCAAATCCCCACAGCCCTCTCCATCTTGTGTAGTACTAATCCTAGAAATTTCTTCAACAAGGCTGTTAGCCTTAACAAAATCACCGGCCCTGCA